>NW_021604596.1:3550307-3670180 GCF_004785775.1 Grammomys surdaster | reverse complement strand
ACACACACACACACACACACACACACACACACACACACACACACCGCCGCGCCCCTGTCTCCTTAACTGCTGTCCCCTATCTCTTGATGACAGTGGTGTTCTGCTAGAGTCTGAGGATTCTACTATTCAACTCATTACTTGGCTTTTAACCGGATGCCAGCTGTTTGGCTGAGCCTCAGTCTAGTAAGTCCCCACCGCTCAGCTTTCCCCAGATGCCCGTATTTACTTTTCAAAGGCAGTGTGTACGGGTTGGAATTGTTTTCTAGTTTTATTAAAATTTGTTTGGAGTTTGTTCTCTCTGTATATTTTGATGGATCTCGGTGAAGAGGTCAGAGCACAATTGCTTTCATTCTATTTTTAATAATAAAAAAATCTGTTCATTTAGAGTTACAGTGTTTGGCTAAATCTTCAATTTGTTTTTTCTAAATGATTTACAAAATGAAAAAAGTAGATACACTTGGTTCTAAGATTCTTTCTCAGTCTCCTCCTCCTCTTTCTCTTTTTCCTCTTCTTCCTCTTCCTCCTCTTCTTCCTCCTCTTCCTCTTCTTCAAGATTTAGTTTATATGAGTACACTGCTGACACACCAGAAGAGGGCGTCAGATCCTGTTACAGATGGTTGTGAGCCACCATGTGGTTGCTGGGAATTGAACTCAGAACCTCTGGAAGCACAGTCAGTGGTCTTTACCACTGAGCCAACTCTCCAGCCCCTTTCTCAGTCTTTTTATAACAATTTATATAAGATATATATAAAAAGATAACAACTTATTATCCGTGTGTTTCTGAGTATAAAACTTTTTTTAGGGGAAATTTGTCATATTCAAAAATCAGAAAAAAAATTAATGCACCCTAAAATTTCATGGTTTTTTTCTTTCTCTTTTTAATTAAGAGCTCATTCTAAAAAAGAAGCCCCTGACTGTCTTGCAAACATTGTGTAGACGTGATCTTCAGCATCTTCTTTGGTTCTAGAAGTGCTGAGTACAAAACTGAGTTTCTTGGAGACTCTGGTAAGAGGTCTCCTGCAGGTCATAGCTCAGTACAGGAAAGGTAGTTGAACTTGATTGGTAGAACACTCCCCCTCCACATTTGTATAGCACACTTAGTATGCCTGGCAGTGTTAATGGGTTGATGTGACAGGATGAGTGGTGGGTAAGATGCTGTCTCTACTGATGCTGTCTCTGCTGCACAGGCCATGAGCAGAGCCCGGGCCCTCAGATCACAGTCAGAGAACTCCACCTCAGCCTTTAGTGCTGATGACCTGAGTTTTGATACAACTGAGCAGACGGCAAACGACTCTGATGACAGCCAGTCAGCAGTGCCCAGCAGAGGCCGAGGCCGAGGCCGAGGGCGGAGAGGAGGCAGAGGACAGAGCACTGCCCCCAGAGGAGGCTCTCAGAGAGGCCGAGGTCAGCACCCATCTTTGTCTTTCAACACTGCAGACTTGCAAGCTACAAGAGAAATGCCAAGTTGTGCCCTTTGGTCAGAATTGAATTGGGAGGTTTTTTTCTAAAACTTGTTATTTTTGTGCTGTGTAACTGCTGTCTGTAGTAGAGCTTGGATGATTGTAACTGGGTTCGTGCAGCCGTAGGGCTTTAGTTGTTCTTAAGTTATAATTAAAGGGCCTCACTGTATACTTCTCCTCTGTGTATTCTCTTATATATGGAGGAGTAATGAATGACAAATGTGAATGAAAGAAATGGCTAGCAAATCGCAATTCCGGATGAGAGAAATATTGGTACTGTCAGGAGACAAAGTACTTACATGTTATAGTCTCTCTGAGCTTGTTTAAGAGTGAAAAGGACGCTAAACAACTTACGTTCTACAGTCCGTCACTGCACTGCTGTCATCACTGATGCTGTAGTCATGGCATGGTCCAGATAACAGAGGATGGCCATCCAGTGACTTCCTAGTAGAGTCCGGAAGTCTATCGCTAGGAACAGTTCTTCACTGAATATTTGTTCATGGGGGTAAGACTGGATACATGGCTCAGGGATTGAAAGCACTAGCTGTTCTTCTAGATGACCTGGGTTCAATTCCAGCACCTACGTGGCAGTTCAGTACTGTATATAAGTTCCAGGGGATCCTATGCTTGCTTCTGCTTTAAAGGATCTTGCATATGTGTGAGGCCATAAACTTACATAAGCACACATACATATAAAAATAAAAAAAAATTTAAAAGAATATTTTATTTACAGGAACATGAGCTGGTTACATGAACTGACTTAATAGAAGGGCTCTGAAGAGCCAGGCATGGTGGTGCACAGATTTCTGTGAGCCTGGTCTATATAGTAAGTTCCAGGGCTACATAGTGAGACCCTGTTTCGAAAAAGACAAACCAAAAAAAGAGTGCTGAAGAATCAGTCTGTGGATGTTTTTATCATCTTTACATTTACAGCTTTTGTCCTTAAGCTGTAACCGAGGACCAGTGTGACTAAGGACAGTCTGAAATCTGACCCTCATACTGTTTTGTGTGTGCTGCTGGCTTTCTGTGCTTGGTTTGTTGTGAGCTCTCTCTTCTGCATTGTGCCAAGGGAAGTTACTGACCACTATGATTCCTCTTGCAGACACTGGGCTGGAAATCACTACTCGAGGCAGGAGCTCAAAGGCCACCTCATCAACATCTAGAAACATGTCCATTCTAGATGGTGAGTACATAGCCATAGCTTATACATTCCAGCCCTGGAAGGCTGAAGGCACCTCCTTAGTAACTGCAGTTCTTAGGTTGGAGAGGCAGCTTTGCGGTAGAGGGATTGCCTTGCAGAGTATAACTTCCCTTCCCTTCTGACAGATCCCTAATACAGAGAATGAGGCGGTGTTGGGTGGGGTGGTGGGGGTGGCGTAGCTGATAGTGTGCTAGGAACTTCCTCAGTGTGCATGGGGGACTCAGCTGAGCTAAGTAATCCCATGGATAAAACAAGTGGATCCCAATGCCTGGTGCATCAGGAGGCACCCTACAAGAGCTATTACTATTATTTAAAAAAAAAAAAAAAAGGAAACAGTGAACTTCAAAAAGAGAGTGGTGAAGTGTATATGCTTCCCTGCCAAAGCACCAGTGTGTTTAGCACACCACTAGGCTGGCTGTAGCTAAACTAGTGCCTCAGCCTAGCCTGCCCTTTCTCATTCAGGGCTAATGTTTTTTTTGAAGCATTCTTTGATACCAGTGTGTATACTTTCCTTAATTAAAACCTTAATTAAAGGGACTCTCCCTGTTTCCATTGTTGTTAAGGTATCAGCTGTTACCTTTCCTGAAGTAAAACCTCTTTTTCCCTCAGCTTACTATCTGTAGTCTTGTACCTACGGTGGTGTTGTTTGTTGTTGTTATCCTGTTTAGGACTCACTGGGCTGTGTAGAGGTGTGTGCATTGGTATTTCATTCTCTGCTGTGTCTTGAAGTCTTGTCTGAGTGTTGACGTGTTCCCCCATCCTCTTGTCACCTCCTCACTCCCATTCATCCCCTTTGATCCCTAAACATGGACTGAGTTTTTTAGTGTGGATGCACAAAACGTTTTTATTATCGTAAGTTTCATAAGGTTTTCTTTTTTCTATTTTTATCCTTTCATGGTTTTTTTCAGTTATTATTTTTTTTTATTTATTGAGTTACAATAATTGCACCATTTCACCTTCCTTTCCTCTCTCCAAACCCTCCCCTGCCTCTCTCCATGTTCTTTCTAATATTGTTTTCATTAATTGTTACAAGCATGCAGATAGATAGATAGATAGATAGATAGATAGATAGATAGATAGATAGATAGATAGATAGAGTCTTCAACCTGGAGGTGCTGGCTGTCAGCACCCCAAGAAGGTGCAGCATTGAAACTGTACTTCTAGATGTCCACTGTAGGGAGAGCAGGGGACAGGTAAACAAAATTAGTCGAGTTCCAAACAAGTTCATTTACTGTTGGGAAAGGAAGAAATCACAGGTGTAGCCAGCAGCTGCTGTAAGTAGTAGTTGACAGCCAGATTTTTTCCACTAAAGTTACTCAGCAGAGGATGGTGACTGAGCAGAGAAAAGACACCCCATGGCCACTGTCTTCCCGTGTGACTTACCACCCTGAGTCACTCCATTCATTTTCATGCTAATACTCAGTGTGTGAGCGCCTGCTGCCTGCCAGACACTTGCCAAAGCAATTTGCATTAAGCACCTCTTTATCTTTTCAACAGTTTTCTGTGTGAAATATTGGCACTGTTTTACAGGTTAGGAAAGTGAGACTTGAATAAGCCAAGCAAATTGGCAGTGGCTGTTAGCTAGAAAGTCAGAATGGGTCCAGTTCCAAAAGCAGACCTCTGACCTACCAAAACTTATGGTCTTCCTGAGAAAAGTGTCTTCTGATAAAAGTTACCTACTTTCATAAGCACTCCTTCTCCGTTGGTTGTCCACTAGGGAACAAAAGAAAGTTCTTGATTTCCAGGACCTCAGGATTTGGGGACCGTAAGTAAGTGCTGACAGCATTCTCTGAAAGCACTACACTCTCTGGTTTTCTGTCCATGTGACCTGCTTCTCCGTTGTAGAAAGTAGGGTGAGGCCTGTGAGTGAGAGGAAAGATGAGACCTGGGCTTCTGCCTTTCATCTTCCTCTCAGACATCACAAGATCCGTCACAGAAACCTGAGGTGGGAAGTGTGAGCAGGGATAAAGTTGGGCTGCAAAGAAAGATTGCTGAAGTCTTCTGATAGGGGACATTGAGAGTCTGAGGGACACCTTGCCTATTTAAATGTCTCCCTTTGCCCAGTTTAGAGTGGAAGTTGTCTTGGAGAAGTTATGTCTGATGCTAGCAAATGACCACACATCAGAGAAAGCAAATGCCAACTAGGTGTTTGGATCTATTGCATGGTTTGATATCAAATGACAGGAAAGAGGCAGGGTTAGCAAAACCTAAAGTGTCTAGTAAGCAAAATGTAAGGATTTACAGAAAGCTTTATCAAGGAGTCAAGGATGTCTGATTTGCAGAATTCCCCTCTGGTGTGTTCTCAGGTCCCAGTGTGGCTACAAGGAAGAAGAGTGATGGCTGGTGAAGCCTCAGGAAGCCTGGTCACCTGGGAAGGGTGGGAGGGCTACTGTAGTTTACTTGGACTTCATCTTTCAGGCCTGTTTTATAAATATTTTAATGTGAGTATATTTATGAATTCTGCTTGTTACTATATTTGAACAAGCTGGGAAACCGTGAGACTGATAGGCCGACCTTGGACTTCCAAGTGTATATAGTCTCACATCCTTCCAGATTCCAGAATATATAAATGGCTTTCCAATTGATCATTCCAGATTTTTGCAGGTAGGACTTTAAAATCCTTGAGCTGAAGAAGTGAATACATTTTTTTAGTTACTTTAAGAACTTTGTAACAGGCATTTTATCTTTTTCATACTAGCTTTCAGACCTACCCGACAGCAACCTTCCAGAAACATAGCCACTAAGAATTACTCAGAGGTAAGAAAATTGATTTTGATTTGATGTTAATAATGTGCTTTCTGTGTTAGGACTTCCTAATAGGGGTGTGGTGTGGACATGAGCACTGAGGAGAACTTGATGACTGTTCAACTCTTAAAGCCAGCAACATAGCTCACTGGTTCATGTGGGGAATGATTGCCAGTGTGTGGGCGTTGGGTGTGTTGATCTCTGTTGGGTGGTCTTGGGGATTTTGACTGAGCCCCTTCCAGCTGTGCCAGGCACATCAAGACCCCACCAGGGTGTTGGGGAGAACTCAGTCTGAAGGTGGTGGTGGGGGAACAGGGCTCTCGAGTAGACCCGAGAGAGGGCCACCGCCCAACAGAGAGGGGCACCGCCCAATGGCTCCTCTGTTGACTGCTCCCAGTGGGAAGCTGCAACCGAGAGGAGAGAAACGAGGACTGGGAGAGCTCTGGCCACTCGCTTGGCTGGAAAGTGGCTGCTCAGCTAGCTTGCTTGAAGAGGGACACAGAGAAGCTCTCCACAGGAGATTAGACACGGCTCAGTAGTTGAGACCATCTCCGTGGTTCCCCTCAGCGGGGCCCCCAAAAGACACGTGGAAATCCATGGGTTTTACAGGCTTTATTTTCACGGTGGGTGGTAGTTGAATCTGGATACACCCTCCTTTTGGTCAGGACAGACCTGACTTAAATAGGGAGGGAGGAGGGAGGAGGGTCTAGGGGTCTGAGAAAGGAATACTTAATAGACTACGCCCTCTGGCCTTAAGGTAAATCATTAATATGGAAATCTCTAGGCCTGAAGTCACAGGTGGTGGGCGATGCAAACCTCTCTGGGAGGGGCTGCATTGCCCTACATGACTGAAAAGCGTGGGTCAGTGGAGATCTTAGACAGCCTGTCAGGAGTCTGGACTCCGGGAGTGTGGCGAGATATGTGCGGTCCCTCACAGGCAGTGGACACTTGTTGGGTCTCCAGCTATCTCTAAGCCAGTGCTCTACCGGAAACCAAACTTTTTTGTCCTTGGCTTCTTCCTCATTTACACTTTAGTAGGTGAAAACATAGTACATACCTATCAAGCATCAAGGTAACACAAAACACAGAGCATGGCGGAATCCTGTATATCTTCGTTGGCTCTTAACACTAAATATCTACCAACCCGCTGTTTCCTATGTAGTCCAGTGCCTTATTTAAAATTGGAGCTGATTTAAAAAAAAATGGAGCTCATAGGTAGTTTTGGTAGTACAGATCAATAATTTTCACACTCAGTGGGCAGAAGCCTGAAGATTACAAGTTGGAAAATAGCCTGGGTTATTCAAGAAAAGAAAAACTTGAAGTTGAAACACTGACAATCTGTCATCTTATCAGGCTCAGACTTGGTAATGGTCAGGAGAGACATAGGCCATGGATAAGAGAGTAACAATTGTAAAGGAAGAGGGACCTTGGTGTGGGCGTCAGGCTGGGTTTACCTTCTTCTCTGAGATCTGAAGATCAAACCCAGGCCTCACTGCTAGACAGGTTCTCTACCACTGAGCCACATGTACTTCACAGTTTGTGTTAATCACAAGTGTTCATGTGGTTTGCTGGACACATGCCTGCGTGTGTATCTTGATATTCTGTTATTTAATTCATCTGAGCCTGTTGCTTTGTTTCCTCCCTTCTGTAGACCATTGAGGTGGATGAATCCGATGAAGATGACATTTTTCCTACTAGTTCCAGGGCTGATCAAAGGTAGGCCAGGGACATCCTTTGAAAACAAAAAATATAATCATATAGAATTCTATGGCAATATGTTGTTCTGTGCTAGAGAGGATAAATAGAATTCTTTTTATCTAGCAATTATGTAGAGAAATGAACAACAGATATGATTCAGCATTGTTGTACGTATTTCCTCTGAAACATAGAATGTAGTTTGTGTCCTCTCATCTTTATTACCCAGTTCCCTTCTTCATGAAAGATTGTCTCCCCAGTAATAGAAAATGCTTTTCTTAATTTTGGATTCCAGATTTATTTTTCACTGTACATTTTTCTGTGCCTTATATACAAAGTGCTTTACCAAACAGGAGAAGCAGCTGGTAGGAACTTTGGAGTACTTATGTGTCTAACTGGACTTCCTCTGGAGTATTTATGTGTCTGACTGTACTTCCTCTGGGGTACTTATGTGTCTGACTGTACTTCCTCTGGGGTACTTATGTGTCTAACTGGACTTCCTCTGGAGTACTTATGTGTCTGTCTGGACTTCTCTGGAGTACTTATGTATCTGTCTGGACTTCCTCTGGAGTACTTAAGTGTCAATGTGTCTGTCTGATTTTCTCTGGAGTACTTACATGTCTGTCTGGACTTCCTTTGTTACCTTTGTGGCTAATGTGAACTTACTTTAGAGTACTTATGTGGCTGGCTGGACCTATTCTGGAGTACTTAGTGGGTTTACTCTGGAGAACTTACATGGTTGACATAGACTTACTCGATTCTGGAGTAATTAATTGACTTTATTTAAAATCACTATTTTCTTTTATGTGTTATCATTTTGGGCAAATACTGTTTACTTTAAACTTAATGAAAATTTCTACTTAAGAACATAATGGAGGGGTCTGGGAAGATGGTGCAGTATTTGAGTAGACTTGGTGTTCCTGTGGATAAAATAGGGTTTGGTTCCTAGTTACCCACATGATGCTCACAGCCATTTGTAACTTCAGGTCCATCTGGCCTGTGGGCATTGTGTATACCTTTCACATACATACTTGTAGACAAAACACCCATATATATATATATAATAAAAAATTTTTTGAAAAAAAAAAAATCTCAACACCCTTTTTTTTTTTTTTTAACACTTTTGGTTTTTACATTCTATTAGGTCTAGTGGTATATAACAGATTTTGATAAGGCTCCAGACTTAGGTGACTTGAATTTTCCTGTAAGGGGTTGACCACATACAACTACATTAAGCATGAATAAATTAGCTCATAGTTGCGAGTGAACTGTAATTCAGGCTTTTGATTGTGAGTGTTCATGGAAAAGAGCAAATGTGGGCTGTGGTGGGAGATACTCTGGAGAGTGCTGAGTTTGTCCCCGCTCCTTGGATCAGCTACAGTTTGAAGAGAAAGCACTGCAGCGTTTCAGCTGTGGAGGGATGCTGGTCCCACAGTAGGGGCAGGAGTCAGCACTCAGTGGTGCTGCTAACCAATCAGGCCATGGCCTAGTGCTCAAACAGACTAGCACATACCTCTTTAAAAACAAACATTTCCCCATTTAACAGATGAGGAAATTTAGGTGCAGAGGGAATAGCATAGATAGGAAATGGCTTTGTTGTTGTTTTTTTTTTTTTTATAGAAAATGTTTACTATAAAAACATTCAATAACTGAGAAACTGACAGTGCTGCTCTTAAGGCTCCTCAGAGAAACAGCCCATAGGATGCACACACACAGTGTGTATGTAATATATTATCTCTTAGTGCACATAGATACACAAAATTATTGTATATATTAAAGGGAGCTGTGTAGTGTTTGTACTCAGTGGTTACTATGGGATTGAATGCTTGTGCCATGTTCTCACTCATTGTCTTTGTTTTTTCTTTCTTCCTCAGGGGGTCAGGCACAGCATCTAGCAAACAGATGTCCCAGAGCCAGACAGCCAAAGGGGTGGACTTTGAATCAGATGAGGTGATTGACTATTTCTTACCTTAACTGTCTGTGAAATGTAGATGGAGACCACTGGCTAGGCACTGCAGGTTATGTTTTTAGGCTCCCTGATAACCTTGCTGTGATCTGCAATGCTAAAAGTCTGTGAGTGCCCTCGGTGTAGTTGCCTAGAAAAGCCTGTGGGTTTTTAAAGCATACTGTTCACTCTGCTCTCACTTCTCCCATTAATAGGATCAAGCCTGGGGTTTTAAGACTCTTTTTAATGTAGCTCCTGGTGTTGATGTTTGGAGTGGGGTGACGCTAGTGTAGAAGCTTTTCCGGTTAACTGATGAAGTGTCCTTGCACTCTGGACAGAAGACCAACTCGGCACAGGCACTCCACGAGGACAGTGGAGGTCTGCACTGAACTGTCTGTCAGGTTCTCCAACTCACGGGGAGTGGGAGGAAGTGTAGTCAGGACTCATCTCGCTGTGTTCCTCTGTTGTTTAATGAAGCAGCATCAGAGCTGTGAGTCACAGGACCCTGGTCTTTCCTGTTCCCTCATGGTTGCCACTTGAACCTCTGCAAGCACTATAGAAGATTGTTAAGTCTGTCTTCATTTTCATTTAGTTTTTATTTTTAAACAATCATGTTGTAGTCAGAACACATAACATAAAAATCACATCCAAACTATTTATAAATGTAGCTTAGTAGCATTAAATATATTGTTGTAAAACAGACCTTAAGTGAGGTAACCCAAACCCAGAAAACATGGTATGCACTTACTTAAAAGTGGGTATTAGCTGCAAAATAAAGGATAACCATGCTACAGTCCACAGACCCAGAGAGGCTAACTAATAAGGAAAGCTTAAGAGGGGACACAAGGGTCTTTATAGAAGGGGAAATAGGATAGATTCTGTGGGTCAAGTGGGATGGGGGACGGAGGAAGAGAATACTGGGGGATATTTCAGAAGTGAGATACACACCTAGTGCAGTGGAAACTACAGGGGTGACAATAGTGGAGACTCCTAGTAATAGGGACACAGAGCCTGAAACAGCCATCCTCTGTAACCAAGCAAGGTCTCAAGAGCAGGGATTGGAACACCAACCCAGCCACAAACCCTCTGACCTACAGTTTGTCTTGCCTGCATGATATGCTGGGACCATAACCGTCATCAGAGAGACTTCATTTAGCAGCAGCTTCCGGAAGCAGTGCAGGTCCAACAGCCAAACATTAGGCAGAGCTCAGGAGTCCTGCAGAGGGGAAGGAAGAATTGGGGTCCCAGAGGGATCAAGACTCACAGAGTCACCTGATTCAAGTGGGCTCATATCGATCAGGGAGCCTCTGTGGATCTGACCTAGGCTCTCAGCATGTATGTCATGTATGTTATGACTGTGCAGCTTGATGTTCTTGTGAGACTCCTAACAGTGGGAGCAGGGACTGTCTCTGACCCCTTTGCTTGCCTTTGGAACCCTTATTGGGTTGCCTTTTGTGAGAATGTGTGCCTGATCTTACTGTAGCTTGTTATGCCATATTTGGTTGATGTCCCTGGAAGACCTGCTCTTGGAAGAGTGAATCTGGGAGAAAGGGGAGGTGGAGGCTGGGAGGAGGTGAGGGATGTAATATGAGAGAGAGAAACACACACACACACACACACACACACACACACACACACTTCAAGGGCTTTTGTTTTATAGAACCACAAGTGTGTCCCTTAAACACAACCCAGTGTCCATATCTCATCCCCAGCCCCTGCCACTTACACTGTGCTCTCTTTTCTGTGACTTTGTTTGCTGTGTGCCCCCGTGTAATGGAATTTCCATTGATTTTTGTGTGATTGGTATATCCCACTTGTAAAGTGCCCTTAGTGCTCCTCCTGCTGTATGTGCCTCAGCTCTCTGTTTTGAGCATCTGCTGTTGCTGCCATGTTCCTTATGTCTTAGCTGTGAGTTTGCAATTGCTTGCCAGGCTTACTGCACCTCAGGCTGTGATTTCAGTCTGTCTATTGAGTGGTGGCATGGTGCTGCCAGTAGGGAAGTAGGCGCACATCTGGATGTCCATAGATGGTAGAGTTTAAAATGAGTACACCAACAAGTGAGAGGGTGACTTGCTGGATAAAGTCCTGCTACCTAAGCCCTGAGGCCTGAAGTTTGATGCTCACGTAAAAGCTGGGCATGAACATGTGGATTCCAGGCGCTTAGGAGCAAATGCACTTGAACAACAACAACAGCAATAACAAAATGCATATACACAGAAGAGAAGAAAATGTATGTATGCTGTTTGCATTTAACTAGAGAAGAACCGAAGGCACGTTATCAGTTTTGCTTTGTATGTCTTTAACAAGGCCTGCCTTTGACAGTAAAGAAAACGGATCAGCAAAACAGTTGAATTTGTGCTTCTCGGGCATCCATTTCTCACTAATAAATTTCGAAAAACATGGATTTGTTAAAGTCATAAGTCAAGTCTAATACGAAATGATTGTGTTTACTAACATCTTAATGGTAACAATTTTATAAAAGTATTTATCTTTCAAATATATAAAGTGCAATCCATCCACTGCTATCTTTCATCAAATTATATAAGCAGGCTTTTTACAATGAGGCTGTTGTTTTTGCTTTATGACTAGGATTTGAACCCTGGGCCTGGCACATGCTAGGCCAGCTCTCAACCACTGGGCTCTAGCTCCAGCCTTTTCCTCTTTCCCTTGAGACAGGGCTCACACAGCTCTGGAGGATTTGAGCTCATTCCGTAGCTCTAACAGGCCTTGAACTTGTGGTCTTTCCTCCTCAGCCTCCCTAGAAGTTGGGGTGACACGCCTGTGATTCCAGACCTAGCTAGTTGTTTTCATTCTCATTAAATTCTTAGTTAATGTCTGATGTTTCTATTTCTTCTTACCACGCTTGTAGTCTACGTCCCATCAACTTGGGAACACCTGAAATACTCCATCTACTTTTTTTTTTTTTTTTTTTTTTTGCAAAAGGTGAAAGACAGCTTTACTCAGCTTTTTCCTCCACCCACCGGAAGCAGTCTACTCTTGTCATGAAATGGGTGACAGGAAACAAGAATCACAGTCCTTGGGACTTTTCCCTGTGACTTTCTTGTCTGTTGGCTGAATCTCCACGGGGGCAGACAGGGTATAAGTTTAAGTGAGGTGCTCAGTGGCTGCTGCACCAGCCTGGCAGCCCAGGTTGGAACCCCGAGGCCCACAAAGGTAGGATGGAGAAATGAACGCCACATTGCCCTGACAGAGGACACAACTGCATGTGAGGTAAGTGCACAGTAGTAGCGATGATGATGATGATGATGATGATGATGATGATGTGAATGAGAAAACTTCACAAACAGAATAGAAATGACTTGAATATTTTCTGTCCTGGCTTTCCTACACCTCATGTGCTTTTATTAAGGTTTGTGACTGGGAAATGTATGTATTGTGTGTTATAGATATGTGCAGTCACACACAAGACCTGGCAGATTTTTACTCTAATGCACAAGACTGACTTGGGCCTTTATATTTCACAGCTAAAGGCATAGGTGTGATAAATGTGACCTCCCTGATACCATTTTAATAGTAAGAGCTTCTTTCATGGCTCAAAGAGGATGTGTGGTCACTGACACAGCATAACATTTGTGTCATTTCAGGACGATGATGACGACCCTTTCATGAGCAATAGCTGCCCAAGAAGAAACCGAAGATAATGTTTTTAATGGAACCTAGAAATTGTCATGATGCAGGAAGAAATCAAAGCACCACATGCTGACTTTACAGCTGAAGGTGTTTTAACAGTGCCACTGACTAAGGATTCTGAAAAGTCTGGGTTTATATTTTAAAGTATTGCTTCCTGAACAGTGACTCCCTTAAGCCATTTTCTAGCCCAATGATAAGGAGATTGCTGCTTCTCCTTAACCTTTAACCTGGTTGTTGTTGTTGTCATATGTTCTGCCATATTGAGAATGTTAACTTCCTGACATAACTGTGTTTCCTGCTTGTAAGAACTTTGCTAAAATTCCATTCTTGAATGAACATTAGAAAAAAAACCCTCCATTATTAATTCCTGCTTCATGATCAGAGACTGTCAGCCTCCTGTGCCACAGCTAGCAGAGTTGATGGGAAAGCTTACAGACTTGACTGGTACGTGCTGTAATCCTTTCCTGTAGTGTATGGAGCAGCCTGAGCTCCCTGATAGTTACCCAGTGTGTGGACTTCAGAGCTTGCTAGAGGACCATCTACTAGGACCAGCGGGACCTTATATTTCAGTAATTAGTATAAGGCTTTTGTTTAGAATGGTTTGGTTGTTTCGGTTTGGTTTTTATTCAGTGTAGCAGATTCAGCTCCTGTTCCCGTTGAGCAGGAGTCATTTCCTGGGTCACTCTGTCCAGGACAAGTTCTTTCTCATACACTTGTCAGGGAGAAAAGGTTAATAGGGCTTTTATGTTTTCTTAAAAATATTGAAAAGCTTTTTTTAGGCAAAGCAGCCAGCTGACCTTGTGGTTAGTTCAAGCTGACAGACAGACTGCAATACAGCTTCTGCCCGGTGTCCATGCTAGGGCTCCTCAGCCAGCAACACTGTACCATGGCTTTGGTTGCTATAGACATACCTGACTATATGATCCCCAAATGGACTGAAACAGCAAGTTTATATTTTCTTACATACTAGGGAGTAAATAAAAATGGTATCCCTTCAGAGTTGAGTTAAATAAATGCATTCCCTCTTCCAGATTCTAAAAACCTCTGCTGGTCTTTTAATTTTATAAGGCAAGTGTGTTCAAACACTCTTTGAGAAAAGCTGGATCCCTCTAGCACAACAGCATGATGTTCTTCACAGATGTAGACACCAGTGCTTGAGCTAAACAGTGTTCATGACCAAGTTAATCCTGTCTGGAACTCGCCAACTTTTTGGAGCCCAGCACCTGATGTGTCTTGGAAGTGGTCTGAGTAAGAATTACAATCCAACACTGATGAGGTGCTTAGAGCTTTGTACCTGGTGTGAGCACAGGATTGTCAGCAGAAGGCCTGGTCCTATGAGATCCCTTCAGGCAGTTCTCCCCGCCTCTTATCTTTATCACATTAAATCTGAAGTGTTCCCAGGGTTTGAATGGAGATTAAGTGTGGGGCTCTGTAGGTGGAGGCTAGTGGGAGGTGGTACTCCCTGATACGCTGAGCTGTGGCCAGCATCAGGTGTAGGTGGAGGGTAGTGGGAGGTGGTACTCCCTGATACACTGAGCTGTGGCCAGCATCAGGTGGTGCCTTGTTTTGTGTGCCAGGGAGATGTTCCTAGGTGAGCAGACAGTGAGGATTTGGACACTAAAGTCCCTGACAGGCTTCTGGAAAGGTTAGTGAGGCTTTTCCTCCATTTAAACAAACCTCAGCTAGAGTGTGGAATGACACTGATAGCTGCTAGGGGAAGTAAGTCCCTGGCAGTGTGTAGATCTACCATGTGAGTAGCATGAGATATACCCTAGCAGTATGGGAAGTACAGAGGGAAATGCTGTTGATGAAGGTCATTGTGTAGTCAACTACCACAGAGCCTAGGGTTCGTTTAGATACAGCAAAAATCTGGCATTGGTTCTTTGGTGACAGTTTTCAGGCCTGTGGGTGTTAGCTGGATGGAGTCTTTGGACCTGGAACAAGTTGTTCTTCAGTGACAGATTTCTGAGAGGGAGTGCCACAGGTTCAGAAAATACAGAAGATAGGAACACTGGGCTCGAGAAGTCTTCCAAAGGTATGTCTTTATGCCAAGCAAGTTTCTTCAGAGTACAACATCTTATATCCAGTGTGTTGTGGGAAATAGGACATAAGCAGAAAGCTTCAATGGGATGAAGTCAGTGGGAAGCTGATCAAGCTGTGTTGCACAAGGGAACCATGGGCCAGCTCAAGGGCATCATAGACTGAGCACACAGTGACCTTGGAACTGATAAAACTCAGTCTCTTCAGAGAGAAAAGATGAGTTCTCAGGAGCCAAAATTTTAATCCTCAAGGCCCTAGCCCTAGCACAGACTTGCCGGTGTGCCTTGGATTGGGACACAGAGCTGGGCTCTGTCCTCTCATGACCATCTTGAGAATGCCTTGGATGGCCTGGCTCCCAACAGCCTTCCAGATAACTTTAAGGATGTGATAGGTCCAGGATGAACCAAAGAATCCATCTCTCCTGGCACTGCATCCTGTGAGTACACGTGGAGAGTGCACTGTACCTCTAGCTGCTTACAGTCAAGCCTCTAAACAGGCAAAGTTTAATTTAGGAACATGTATAAACCTTTAAAACTGCTGATGACAATAACTGTAGAAAAGCCATGCCTTAAGCTATGCAGGGAGGCCTCTTGGACAGGAGCCAGTGGGATGAGCTCGCCACTGAGGAGCAGTGTGGCTTTAGCTCAGAGCCTGCTCTCAGGCTGTGGGGAGCAGCGTGGCAGTTCTGTTGCTGGAGGCACTTAGAATGTCACAGCGGCAAGTCTCTGTATTTGTGCCGTGATTGAGAATCTAGTCAGCAAAGCTGTAATTATCCTCGATCATATGTGCGGGCTGCGTATTTCACCTGTCCCCATCCATTACATAGAGTGGCTCATTTGGTATGTTTTACATGTAAAGATTCAAAAAGAATCAACAGATGATGACTTCATAAAGGAAAAAAATCTTTTACTAGAAAAATTAAGTGAAAATGGTCTCCTGGCATAAAGTGATATTTCTGAGCAGGTATCCTTTTTTGTATCTGTCAGATATTTGATTCCCACTAGTATTTTGAGGGTTTTAAGAGCTGACATTAAAATATTACAAAAAATTATATAATAAAGATTTGTTTTTGTTGAATTTTGAATGTGGTGTCTTGGTTTGAACAGCAGGTTTCTTGTACCTGATCACACCACACTTTTAGTTTGTCGTTTGTAAAGTTGGGCACATGATTGGCTATGGCCATTACAATGTCTTTCAGATCACTAGCTCTCCTTTCAGGTCTCACTAAGTTCTCCAGAGTCCAGAGGTTGAGGTCAGAGCCAAGCGTGTGTGTTTGGCTGCACTCTCCAGCTACAAGCTGTCAGCAGTTAGGTACTTGGTTCTATGATCCTTTTCACAGGACAACTGATACACCGTGCTGGATTAGAACCCACCCCTCCAGCCAAGTGTTCTAGAGGCCTCCTGCCCAGCTACATGCCCCGCTTGATGCCCTGTTTCTTCCACATCTGCCTTGTTAACTTCTGTATTAAACTATCTTTGCCTATTTTAATAAGGACTAGCCACACTGTTTCCCAACAGATGATTTAAATGCCACTGTTCAGTTTGTGTCAGACGTGTAGCACCTGGATGTCAGAAGTGAAGGCAGTTTTTAAAGGGCTCTAGGCCCTGTACAGTTGAGTAGTTGGTACTGGGACATTGAGTCTCACATGGGGTATTCCAGACCACACTTGCTTCTGCCAGCTGCTGTGCAGCCCTAATGGCTGCTCAAGTTGCTTTGTCACAAGGCCTGTTTAGTTTCAAGATTGTTACAGCCTATTAAAAGGACATATTTCCTACACCACTGTCTTTTAAATGCCCTCTGCTAATATATTGGAAGTGATGTGGCAGATATCTGACTTTGAGCATATTTTTCTAGAGCCAGGAAATACATAAATATGGACATAGCTAATATGGTGAGACTCGCAGCTGTGGTTTTCTTGGACATGACCTAGAAGTGAAGGTGTATATGTTACAGTAAGTGCTTGTCTGAAATTAATCAGATTAGTCTGTCTGTTACCCCTGAAAACCCCAGTAGCTTCTCAGTTGATCACTGAGCTTTTTATTGGTGTTGTGATTCCAGATGATAGTTTATGTCAAATATATATTTAAATATATATTTATATAGCCATATATATCATTTATTTCTATTTTATGTGAATCGGTGTTCTGCCTGCTTGTATGTCCATGTGAGTGTGTCAGATCCTTTGGAACTGGAATTACAAGACAGTTGTGACAGTTGTGAGCTGCCTTGTGGGTGCAGGGAATTGAACTCAGTTCTTTGGAAGAATAGCCAGCATTCTTACCTACTGAGCCATCTCTCCAGGTCCCCAGATGATAGGTTTAAAACATTACTTTGGTTTTGTTGGGGTTGGAGCTCAGGGAATCCCACATGTTAAGCATGTTAAGCACAGACTCTACCACTAAGTGATAATTCTGCCCCCTAAAAATTTTGAAATATTTATTTTACAGAAAGTTGGTAAGAATAATGGGTTTAATTTAAATGTAAAAATTTTCTATTTTAGTATATGTATATATTTACATGATACATATATTTACATGTTTCTGTGTATTTATATGTATACATTTAATGTGTGTATATTACAGATATATCCATATATAGGTGCATATATGACTTTTCTACAAATATATCCATACATAGGCTCATGCATGACATATCTACACATGTACTCATACATAGGCACTTGTATGACTTCTCTCTGATCTTTGCAGAGTAGATCTCAGCCCTGCACTTCTTTCCCTCCACATGGATAATCTCAGAATTCCTCTTCTTATGACCTTGGCATAGTGAGTCTGCAGTGTACAGACTGCTCGAAAGCAGCTGTTCCCAGTGATTTCCTCACAGCATAGTTTCCCTCTAGGGTTTAATTTTATTTTTTGTATATGTAAAACATTAACATAGTTCTTAAATTCGGAACCATTCAGTTTGTACTCAAACCCCCCAAACCTTTCTGCCCACCTACTGCCATTCACCAGCTCCATTATAATTTGCCTTTTCTATATTATTTTTGCCAAAATAATTAGAATTATTTTATCATTTGCCCTTTTGTACACAAAAGATTTTTGCTATAACTGAGCCTATTTTGTCTGAGTATTATGCCCTGGAAATTGCTTCATATTTTATACAATCTCCCTCACTTTTGTAGCTTTGAATATACATTTTAATTTAAACACCAGTGGTTTATTTTATTATCCTGGGTTTGTGCCTTTTGATAGTTCTGATTCTCAGAATTACAAATGTTAGTGTTGTGTTTGTGTGTTCACGGTTTTGGAGTTACTTCTTTAGAGAAAGTTTTTAGGAGTACAAGTCCTTATTAGACGAGTAGATGCAGATGGTGTGCTGCTCAGCGTTGCCATGGTGCCGTTGCAGAAGCTGCAGGTCAGTACGAGGCGGTGTGCCCCTCGCCTGCCACGCCTTGCTGCTGCTCGTGGTTCTGAGCCAGCACTGTTAGCTCCTCAGAGCAGCCATGTCTGCGTTTCTCACGAGTAGGCATGCTAAATGTGTCGGGGACCATTTCTACTTCTGTGGAGGATCGCTCAGTCACATATTTTGTCCATTGGGGAGGGAAATCTTAGTTACAAAGATGTAATTTTTATATAAAAATGTGCTGATATTGTTAATCTTATGATTTTCCTTTTTTTTTTTTTTTTTTTTTTTGAAATGGCAGTGGTCCAAGTCCTTTTGATGATGTTTTTTGAATTTTCCCGCACCAGAGTTTACCAATTAGAGGGTAGATCTTTTAATTACCTTTGTTGATCCTTGATGTAAGACCATGACCTCAGGGGACTCCAGAGGAGTGATGATGTCATTTCTGTCTTTGTGCAGTGCTGGCCCTGGGCAGTGTGTGAGGCAGCTGCTCTATCTCCAGCTCCAAGCTGTACTCACTTTTATAATGTATTGGGGTTCTGCTGCTGTTTTGTTTGTTTTAGATTACAGGGTACGGACTTCATCAGGCATCTCATGCAGGAAGCTGCATCCTGTTCTCGTGGGTTGGTCCTGCCCACTGCCTCCCAGCACATTTCCCCAGTGGTCCACTCCTTCCCTAGTTAGCACCGGAAAGGCTTCGTAACAGGCTTGCATTTCATAGCCCTATTTCTCTCTTCCCTGAAGTGCTCTTTCTCCCTCCTCTGGAATTCTTTCCAGTTTCATCATCTGCACACATGTACGCATGTATGTACACATACACATGCACACACACCTTTAAATATAGCTTCCAAATAAAAGAGAAAATGGACCTGTCTTTCTAGCCTTACTTCACTTAACAGTGATTTCCAGTTACACCAATTTTTCTATAAATGTCATAATCTCACTTTTCTTTACAGCTGAATAAAATTCCATTATGTATATGAGTACTTTTTGTTATCCATTAATCTGCTGATGGCCATCTAGGCTAATTTCGTTTTCTGGCTACTCTGACTAATGGATCGAAGGGCATGGATGTTCAGGACTCTGCAGAAGTTCTGCTTTCGTTGTGAGAAGCCTGCACTGATTTCTACAGCGCCGCACCAGTTCATAGTCCCTGTAGCAGAGTGAGGGCTCTTGCTTTCCCACATACCCATCAACACATGTTAGCATTTGCTTTCTTGGTGTTAGCCACTCTGACCTTGTGAGATGGAGTCAGAGCAGTTTTAGTGTGTGTTTCCCTGACGGCTAAGGGCGCCAAACACTTTAAAGTTACTTATTGAGCATTTCCCTTTCCTTTAGTTGAGAACTGACTATCGATTCATTAACCCAATTACTGACTGTATGGTTTGGGATTTTGGGGATGTTTAACTTTCACACTGTAGGGATCAATCCCCTGTCCAGTGTATTTGGCAAGATTTTGTTCTCCCATCCGTCAGCTGCCTCTCTATCCTGGTGATTGTTTTCTTTGATGTGCAGCTTTTCCATTTTCATGTTCTTGGGAATGTTTTTGATGCTACTAGAGTCCTTTCAGAAAGTCCTTGCCTATGCCTGTATGCACAAAGGTCAAAGGACAACATTCATTGGTTCTCTCCTGCTATTAGATTAGAGTCCTAGACATTGAACACACACAGGTTGTAGGGCTTGTTTTCTGGAGACCCATCCAGCAGACATTAATGATTTGTCTTCAGTGCTGTCAGAGTCATCTTTTGTTCCTGCATCTTTACAACATAATTCCATATTTGGATTTTTTCAGTTTATTAACGATTAGCGTTCTTACATCCTGTTGAAGGAGCCCTGCCATAGGTCATGATTCTTTTATATGCCTCCGGCAGTCTATCTAAAATTTGCCTTTTACTCTTTATTGTTTAACTGGGAGTTGATTTTTATATGTGGTGTGAGGTAGGGATCAAGTTTTATTTGTTCTAGTCTACATGGAGATGACTAGCCCGTCTACTGAGATGGCCTGTCTGTGCTGGGTAGTGCTAGAGTTCCTACATACACACCAATAATGTTTTAAAACTCTATTCCTTCCCCCAGGCCTATTTGAAATTAATTACTGTAGTTTTATAATAAGTGTTTAACTGAGGGACTGCTCTTGGCTTCTTTCGTTTTTATTCTTAAAGGCTGCCTTGGGGCTTCTTGGCTCTTTAGATTTTCAAATACATTTAATAATTACATGTACTACTGTGACCTAATGCAAGGTTTTAACAAAAACCTTACATGTTTCAGTTTTATTAAGGTTTATAGCTATTGCTAATTGGAGCTGGTTTAATTTAAACCTTGGTCTTGTTCCCAGGGTTTACCAGACACTTCCTTTGACAGAGAAGAAAATTGTGTTCCCCAGGGCCAAAGCTTGTAGTGAGGGCGTAGCAGCATTCTGTCCTGACTGGACTCTTCCCACTTCCCCTAAAGTGCTGCCAGACCACTTGACAGGCTAATGTTCGTTTGCCCATTTGCAACACAGCCCAGTTGAGAGAACTATGTAGTTTCTCACGACCACCCCTCATCTGCCTTCCCTCCCCCAGCTATGTGAAGCGGCATCCTCCCTCCCCACACCTGTGTGAAGCATTGCATCCTTCATCTCCCCAGCTGTGTGAAGCTTTGTGTCCCTCCCTCCCTCCCTCTCTCCTTCCCTCCCTCCTGGACCCTGGAATAGGCACAAACCACACCCCAAAACCCATTTTCACAGAGCGATCCTTTGTCAGGCAGGGAAGAAACATAAAATGGCTGATTTCTGACTCAGGTAGAAACCAGCAGCAAATGGCCTTGCAGGTGTGATTTTTAAGAGGAAAAAAAGGGAGGTCTGTCTTAGGTCTTATTAGAATAGGCTAAGGTGCAGTGGTTTGTTTTGATTGGTCGTGCTAATTAGGGTAGCCTAAAGGGGGCTTTTTGTTTGCTAGACTTTAGTACCTTGATAGCTGGACCCTGGCAACTAGTCTTAGGAGTGAGTCTGGCATGAGAAAGTGTCCGAGTAAGGGAGTGGTGGCTAGCTTTAGGGATGCAAGCTATGGTTTATAAGAGGAGGAGGAAGGGCAAGGCCTGTCGGCACCATGTTTTCCATGCTTGGGCCTCTTGAGCCCTTCCATCCTCCCCCTTTTCTCTTGAGCCCCTGATGTAGCAATTACTTTTCTCATCTCTGATCAATTGTCTGGCACAAGGGACCTTGATCATGATTAAGACCTTGGTCATTGATTAAGAGCATATGCAGTCCATCATGGCAGAGGAAGCATGGGACAAGAGCTGGAGGCAGATGGTCACCTTGCACCTGTAGTCGGGACTCAGAGAGGCATGCTTCTGCTCAGCTATTGGTTTCCACATCCCCATCCACATTTTGAAACAGTCTCACAGTGCAGCCTACCCTAGCCTTAAGCTAAAATTCCTCTGGGCTTGGCTTTGTGAGCCCCAGAGATTACAGATATACACCTCCACAGCAGCCCCTCCCACATGGCCACACTCCCCCAATTCCACTGAGGCTTGTAACATAGCTTACCATGACTCACAACTGAAAACGTTAGCCTCAAGTCATGAAGGAAGTCCTGAACAGAAACTAGGAAGAAGAGAAAGTCAAAGCTCCTATGAGCACAAGTCATGTGTAAAGGCAGAGCCTGGCCCATGTGAGGTAAGTGAGGAGTGCGCTGCCTTTCAGAGAGAAGCATGTCAGATGGCACAGGCCTTATATTGAACACTGAGCTGGAACTATGGGTGGCCTCTTCACCAAGGACTCATGAATGTTCAAGGTGAAAGAAGCTTTCAGTTGATGTAAAGTCTGTGGTGAGGTCTGGGGAAGTCTTGAGATAACTTTACCCATTGGCTAAAAACTTATGTAATGGCAATTTTCCATGGGATGTTTCTGTGGTTTATTTTTCTACTCAAATGACACTTACTGTCTTTTCCATAAATATTAAAATGTGGGATATTCTACAAAATCTAAAAGCTAGAGGCTTGCAGGGCACTGAAGAACCAGCCAAACAAGACAAACTAGGTTCATCCCTGTTTATGATTAAACCTGTTTCTCAGGGATATGCCCCACCTGTGGCATTAACTACAAATGGCTCTGTACTGCCTGTTCCAGGAAACTGACAACAGTGTCTTTGTTTCAAAAAAGTGTTTATAACCATTTTGCAATCCTACTTTCTGTTTCTAAAGGTTATTTTGGTGACCTGTTGCTATGACTACCTTGTTATGCCCACCTTGCAACCATGTCTTTGTTTCAGGAGGTCGTTGGGACTAACTTGTTATGCTTATGATTCTGCTCCCATAACCCCACTAATTTTGCCCACCAAATTCCACATTTGGAAATCCCTACCCCTGAGCTATAAAGCCTTGCTGCCTTCACATCTGGTGCTGACCTCTTGAACCCTGCCTTGGGGGAGGCAACAGTGTACACAAATAAAAGAGCTTGCTTTAATCAGTTACTTTAATTAATTCGGCCATGATGATTTAGGTCAGTGGTCTCTCTCCTCCTGTCTCTGGGATTAACAGTACCTGTGTGTGTTTGTGGACAGCTGTCTCCTTCCTTTAGGACAAACTCTTGGATATGAAATGTTGGTCTTGGTATAAGATTGTATTCAAAGACTTAGTAACAAATCATTACATTGTTTAGCTGAATAGCAAAAGGGCATGAAGGTAAAATGGTGGACTGGAAATGCAAGTAGCTAATCAGCCTAGGTCTTTGTCAGCAGTAAAATTCAACTTTAACACGTCAGCCTTGCTTGTCTATAAACATCCTACCACTGACAAAATGTGAGACATCAAGTTAAGAAGAGAAGTTTACTTTCGCTCAGTTTCAGAAGCTGGAACCCATGGCTCACTGGCTCCATTGTTTTTGGCCTCTGTAGACACAGGACATCGTGGAGCTGTGTTTGCTGGGAAGAAACTCACTTCATAGTGACAGGAAAGGCTGAGGACAAAACATACCCTTCAAGGCATGCCCTTCATGTCCTGCCTCTAACCAGGTCCCACCTTCTAGAGTTCCTGCTATCTCCTGTGAAGATGTGAAACCACGAGTGGTTAATTCATTGAAGAAGGATGCCTTCCGGTCCTGGAAGCTCAAAGACTTCACCTTGGGACACTTGATGCATTGGAACCAAGCCTTCAACACAAGAGCTTCTTGGAGATATTTCAAATCCAAACCATAATATGAATATATAGCTTTATCTTTCAGTGTTGAATACCAGTTGTGTACCAGGCACTAGGAAAATACCCAACAGTGTAAGAGGCTTTAGCTTTTAGTCTAACATAATTTTAAAATTATGGTTTCCTGGGTTCTTCTGAGCCCCGCCTGCCCCAGATCACCACAAAGCCCACTAAGGTGGGTATATTTTTATTGACTAAGGGGAAGCAGGTCTCCAAAACTGACTTGGATGAATCACACCACTCTAATTGCCAGAAAGTGAATGTCCAGGTGTCCCTAAGCAGCCATGTCACCATTAGCTTATTGGTGAGGACGGGTTTTAGAGCCTAGAGTCAAAGCAAGCATCCTTTTACAATGCATTTCACTGTATCAGGTAATCATGGAGTACCGGGTGGGCTGCGGTGAACAGGATGTTCTCTCCTGCTCCTCTCCACTGCTGGTGGGAGTATAAAAGGATATAGCCTTTCTACCAAGCAGTCTAACAAATTACCATAAGCCTCAGAATATTTCATCTCTATTACCTGGAACTCCGTGCCTTGGACTCTATCCTAGCCTCTAGTCTGGACCAGTGGAAAGCAAATGAATGAAATTGGAAGGTAAATGTACATCTCCATAAAAAGTCTAGAGAGACTATATAAAAAGATTACCAAGTATTATTTATTACATTGAGAACTACATTATGCTATGGTATTCTGCAAGATAAAATACTATCCAGCCATTTAAAAGAAAAATTTAATTCCTTTCAAGTTTTAATCTTTAAATTAAAATTTTTAAGAAAAAATGCTGAAAAATCTTAAGGATAATATAATCTTGACATGAGACTGATAAAATTACTTTTCCATTATATAGATAAACATTAACTGAACACCAAAATGTTAATGATAAATAAAATGGTGATTTTCAGCAACAAAAATGTGTGCACCTGAGTGCAGTTGCCTGAGGAGGACACAAGAGGGCACCACCATCCTGGAGCTGGAGTTACAGCAGAGTGGTTGCTGGGAAGTCAGCTTGGTTCTCGCCAAGTGCAGTCATCCCTCCAGCCCTGAGATTATTTTCTTTATGTTCTTTGTTTTTTCTCAGAATATTTTTTTGTTGTTGTTTTCATGAACACCATCTATATCCAGGAGAAAGGCTTTTAATACTCAGACAACAGTAGCTTATGGAGAGGATTTTAGTTTATTCCAGCACTTCCTGGAGAACAAAGTCTATTCTGAAGAGGCTCCGTTCTCAGAGAGTGGGAGTGAAGCTCTGCTGGGTTTCTCTGAACACTTTGCTTTTCTTTTAACAGAGTCTATTAATATTTGTCATATTCTTCCATTAAGTGTTTAGTAAGAGCTGACTCTGTGCCAGGCACCTTGCCAAGTTACGATATAAAAGGCAAGAGCAGGAGCCTGCCCTTAAGAAAACTGAGAGAAGTCACCTAGAGTCAGCTCTTATGCCATGTATGCTGGTGCAGACAAGAAAGCCAGGCGAATCCAGCCAGGAGGAGAGGGCAGGGTGAATCCAGCCAGGGGCCCAGGAGGAGAGGGCAGGGTGAATCCAGCCAGGGGCCCAGGAGGAGAGGGCAGGGTGAATCCAGCCAGAGGTCCGGGAGGAGAGGGCAGGGTGAATCCAGCCAGGGGTCCGGGAGGAGAGGGCAGGGTGAATCCAGCCAGGGGTCCAGAAGCTTTGCAGAACTCATTTGCTGTTCAGAATTTTTATTTAGGAAATAAGACACTAGATGTCATATAAATGGTATGGTCGTTTTTCTCACATAATTTAAATTATATTTTTATTACTCTACCCTTAACCAAAATCTCTCAAAATGTCAGGTGAATTTTTAGAATAGTCTAACTAATAGGCCAAAATCTGACTCACATTCTGATTTGTGTGTTTACTGCAAGATGAATCTTTCTTACTCCAAAGCATGGTCGTCAGGCTTCCCACACCACAGCGGCCATTCTCTGTCCCACTGCCTGCAAGCAAGACTCTCAAGTATGATTGCTAGAATTTGTCTTTATCGTAGCACGAATCTTATAAAATAGAAGTCTATGAAATGAAATGGAAATGGAAAAAAATGATAACTTTCCTTTCTGGAGCTCAGAATTAATGCTTCCCAAAAGGTATTTTTAAAAGTCTTATTAAAGCATTTTTTCAAAAGCATATGTCAAATAACAGCTATAGCTTCATCTTCAGATGGTGACTGCACATCTGTCTGTCGGTGCTTCTTTTAAAAAGATGTTGGTGCAGCATCCTTTCAAAAGATTTTATCTTTTAAATTGTTCAGTGTATATATGTGTATATCTGCGTGCCTGTCCAGATGTGTGTATGCCCTTCTCTCTCTGTTCCTGTTTCTGTCTCTCTCTGTCTCTCTGTGTGTGTGTGTATGTGTGTGTGTGTGCTCGAGCGCATGTGTTTGTACAATCCACTGTACATGTGAAGATCAGAGAAAAACTTGTAGGAATCAGAACTCATGGTTGAACTTAGGTCTTGGGATAGAGAGTAAGCAATTTTACGTACATAGCCTTCTCCCGGCCCCACCTAGAAACATTTTAAATAAAATTTTAATCCAGTATTTTTTAAAAAACACTTCAATCACCCATTCTTTATAAGATGCTATATTGCTCAAGTAGCTTTAAAATTCTGGAAAACTATCCTCTTTCAAGTTCTGAGGGTCTTATTTGAAACAAAGATTACAGCAGGAGTAACAAGTAGAAAAATAGCTCAATGGCAATTAGCATAAAATTAGAGCTGATGCTGAGAAAATGAGTCAGCATGGAATTGTAATTCCCTAAACACCAGTTCCATGGCCTGCCTTGGAGGGACTGTGTCTTCGTCCCATCCAAGATGGAGTGAAGAAATGTTCAAGTGCTTAACTAACAGCAGAATCCAAAATAGTCCTTCCTAGAAGATGGAGGTGTATGTGCTTTTTAACTTTCATGTGTGCAGGCATGTGTATGTGTATGATTTATATGTGAGGTACATGTATAGGGTGCATGTGTGTGTAAAGTGTACATGTTTATGCTATATGCATACATGTGCGTACACATGGAGTCAAAACAAGAAGCCTGCTATCCTTGTCTGCCACTCTCCCCTCCCCCCCTAATCCTTTGAAGCAGTGTCATTCACTGAACCTGGAACTCAAGCTTAGTTTCTTGTTTATTTGTTTGTTTGGCTAAGCTGGCAGCCAGTAATTCCCAGCAATTCTCCTGTCTCCACCCCAACCCCTCACTCTGTGGCGACAGTCTTTCATAGAACTACACATGGCTTTTATGGGAGTTTGGCTATTGTTCTGGTTCTCCTGCATATGCATCATGTACTCTTAACTGCTGAGCCCTGGTGTCCAGGATCCTACATGATGGATGAAGTACCACAAAAATGACCGTTTCACCCTGGTACCCTGCCTGCCTCAGGACACACCCTCTGCCTGGGTTCTGCGCTACGTGTAAGAGATGGAGTTAGGAATAAGACAGTTTCTGACCTGGGAGAACTAACAGTTTTGTGGGAAAAACAGTTGTTTCTGGCCCTCGAGTGACAGGGACAGTGGTCATAGGGTAGACATAGCATTTTTCAAGTACATTAAGAAACAGGTGAGATGCAGGTGACCTCAGACTCTTACTAGGTTAGATGGGAGATGGGACAGTTATTAGAAAGTAAGGGAGGGATGGGAGAGAATGAGTGTAGTCTGCAGCTTTCTAGGTGAAAATGACCAGTCAGCTATCAACGTGAAATACAAGTTTGGGCTTTGCAGAAAGGAGGCCAGTGAGATACAGGTCTCCAGCCTGGTGAGTGTCGTAATAGAGGTGGCTGGGGCCACCCAAAAGTACATTTGAATCAAGAGAAGCAGATCATGGAGGATGGTACCCTGGAAGCTCCCTGCCCATGTTGTGAGTACATCTTTTGCCATTTTACTGGTGAGATAGTGTGGTGTGAGTTGGCTCAAGATGCACACCACCATTTGTAAAACATCTACATAACAATAGAGAGCCGAGGTGATAGCTAAGTGGGAAAAGACGCTTGTCATGCAGCCGTGGTGACTTGAGGTCTATCCTCCAGGACCCAAGTAAAGGTGGAAGGAAGGAGCCAATCTTCCAGAGTTGTACTCTAGCCTGTACACATATGCACTGGCACCTCGAACACATACCAACACACATCACACACCCATAAAACTATATATATAAAGTACAGATTAATGCTGAGTGTGAGGACACATGCATGTGATTCTAAAACAGGAGGCAGAGGCAGAAGCATCACCACACATGTGAGACCAGTCTGGTGTGTGGAACAAGCGCCATGCTGGCTGAGACTGCAGAGTGAGACCCACCCAAAGTACAATGTTCTAACCACATCGGGTTCAGTTCAGATTCACAGAGTACAAACGGGCTTTGGGCACACTTCCTTTTCCTTATGCTAAGCATTCTTATACTCTGGCTCCAGTGTCTTGCTTAGCTTATTCATGGGATTTGGTTTTGGTTTTGTTGTTGTTTTTGTTGCGTATGTTTGAGCATTTCTTCAACAGTACTTGGTATTTCAGGCTTATTTGGTTCCTTTCCAAGAATGTCATCACCTGTGGTGGTGGGTAATCTAGATTGTTGGTTTGACTGGATGGAGAGACGCACAGGGAATTAGTAGCGTATACTTGTTGAGGGCGTCTGTGAAGGCATTTTCAGAGATGACTGACATGTCTGGGAGGCTGATGGGCAAAGGCCTATCCTTCATGTGGGCACAGTCATCCAGGCTGGGCACCCCAGGTGTGTAAAGCAAAAAGAGCGTGGCAGCCAGCAGTTCAGGCTCCACTCTTCTGAGTGCCTGGCTCTGCGGCCATCACTGGGGATGCCAGACTCCAGCTTCTTCAGCCTTTCCTTGCAGACTCAAACAGCATCTCTCCAAACAGCCTCAGGCCTTGAGCTTCTTGCTGAGCTGAATCAGTGGTTTTTGGATTTGGAGGCTTCCAGCTTGTATTAAGCAGCTATTTCAGGTTCTTTGTTTCTCCAGTTTGCAGACTGACTAGCCTCCAGTTATATGAGCCAATAAACCTCCTGTGGTGGTTTGAATGTGAATAGCTCTTATCAACTCATACATTTAAATAGTTAGTCTCCTTTCAGTGGAACTGCTTAGGAAGAAAGAGGTGTGCCCTTAGAGGAGGCGTGGCCTAAAAGAAGGTGTGTCACTGGGGGCAGGCTTTGAAGTATCAAAAGACCCCTGAGATTCTCAGGGTGTTTCTCTGCCTTGTGGTTGTACATCAATATGTGAGCTCCCAGCTATTCCTTTGTTCCACCATCATGGACTCTAAACCTCTGAAAATAAAGTCACTTTATACTTTTTTTTTTTAAATTTTATATAAGTTGCCTTGGTTCTTGTATTTTATCACAGCAATAGAAAAGTAACTAAGACATTCTCTCTCTCTCTCTCTCTCTCTCTCTCTCTCTCTCTCTCTTTCACACACACACACACACACACACACACTGTTGATTTTGTCTCTCTAGTAAACTCTAATTCATCAGTGTATACAAACCAAGTGACTGTCACACACCTGGAATATTGCTGATTTCCCTCTCTTCCCTCTGCCACCATTGGTATGGGATGAATCTGGGAGTGGGCGTGTCGTTAGTTTAAGTCTGAGCTTTTCTGAAAAGTGTTGATGTTGAAGGGACATCATGATGTCCTTGAGGATATTGATGTGTGTCCTAGCCAATGTTCTGTTGCTGTGAAGAAACACCATGACCACAGCAACTCTTGTAAAGGAAAGCATTTAATTGAAAATTGATTACAGTTGCAGAGGGTTAGTCCACTGTAATCATGGCAGGGAGCATGGTGCTGGAGAAGTAGCTGAGAGTTCTGCATCCAAATCTGCCGGCAGCAGGAAGAGAGAGCTGCTGGGCCTGACATAGGCTTTTGAAACCCTAAAGCCCACCCTCAGTGACATACTTCCGCCAATAAGGCCCCACCTCCTAATGCCTCTCAAGTAGTGGCACTCCCTCATGACCAAGCATTCAAATATTTAAGCCTATTGGGGCATTCCTATTCAAACCACCACTGTGTGATTCTCAGAAAACTCTGTTTTAATTTTTTTGCTATTTTCACTTTCTCCATTTATTTTATTTATTGTTATAATTTAGAAACATTTCTTTGAAACCTTGTGTGGTATTCTATAAGTTTTTGTCTCATTTTTGTTGAAATATACTTACAAAGTGATGGACCATGATTACGACCACTTGAAATGACCCCTAGGTTCTGTACTTGGGCTCGCTTAATTGTATAATAATTATCACTAGAGATGTAGAATCCAAGAGCTATTTGCACACTCTGAGTGCACACACAGCCTCAGTTTTATTCAGAAAAGGAGTTGGCTCCTTCAGTTATAACAGCTCCTGCCTCTCCATCTTCTCAGTGTGATCATAACTGATAGATAAAGAAGCCGCTAAAGAAAGATGGAATGACTCAGCCCGAGTATGGGATTTGACAAAGGGATGCCCTTGCTTTGTTAAAGGCCAGATAGTGCTCAAGTTCAGGGTAAAATGTGTTGCTATGCTGGAGATCCTGGAGTGCTCAGAGACTCGGCCTAACTGTGTGCTGACTTTCTACTTAAGAGTAAATGGTTGGAACTTCATACCTGTTCTTGGACATGCTTACTATGACCTATCTCTGTAAAGCACAAGAGCATGGTTTCTACCTGCCAGTACCAAAAGTGACTTACCCAGGGGCCTTCTGCTGCTCAAACCCACCTTGGCTAATTATTTGTTACTTATTCTGTCTGATGCTTTCCCTTACGATCAGTCACACAATGCCCCTATTCTAGCCTGCTAAACTTGTAAGACCTTCCGGGTCTATCTGCAGAACTGAACAAGACCCCTCCACTCACCATTGTTAGGATGTATACAGCAAACTATCTTGGCAGGTCTGAGCCAAGGTATGCTGCAGAGATCAGAGATCACGCAACACATCTAGCAAAAGAGATTTATTGGAGGGGAGTACAAGGCTATCTCTGAGTGGGGACATAAGAGAGAGAGAGGAGACAGAGACACAGAGAAATAGCAAGAGTGAGAGAACAGGAGAGTGAGTTAAGAGAGAGGGCTGTGATGGAGGGACCTGTGAAACGGCACACATAGCACTTGGTGACTGGTGGTGCTGTCACTGCTGGCACTGAGTTGCTAAAGGCAGGCTGGGGTTAACATTCCACCTTTTTATTTATTATAAAAGGTGAGGAAATAGGAAGGGGTGATGGTAAGGCAGGAATGTGGGTGCTCTGCCCTTTAGACCTCTTCCTGCTATCTTGGGGTTTCAACCTCTTTGGGGACCCAAGAAAGCTGGGATGCTGGCCACATCCTGGAAGAGCAGACGCTATTGGGATCATCTGGTGCCAGGGACATTCAGGCAGCAGTTGGAGCAGTTGGAACACTTTGTGAGGCTGGACCACCTGGGGCTAGCGCCTTTGAAGCTATAGATTTTGAGGGAACACCAGGAACTGGCAGGTTTCTGGAACAGATATGTATCAGGGGCAGAAGGTAATGTTAAGGGGTTTGAGGAGAATTCTTTTCTTAGGTTTATATTTGAAATTTTTAGGCCCTTGGTTCTAGTAGCTTGGGGAGGAGAGACCCAAGACCAGTGAAGAGGAGGAGGGGGATCATACCCTCAGGAACAGGAAGCAGGTGGGGAACATAGGCTGCTGATGGACAGGAGTGCTTATCTAGAGTCCAGTTGATGACTAGAGGTGGATTCAGGTCAATCCCCTGAAGCTTATAAGAATATTTTAAGTTTATAAAAAGATAAGAAGTTTTAGATATGTTAGCATTACCACTGTTTGTAATAGGTACTGAAATCCACATTGCAGAAAACTTGCACTTTTGAGTCATTGTAGGAGCTGGGGGGCACAAAATGATTCTATGTGGAAGGCATGAACACTTTCCCTCTGTCTGGGAGGACAAGGGAAGACATAGGTTAGACCGATGTTTTTAGCACAATGAGAAACACTTTTAAGTCTATCCTTAGACACAGCCAAAGGAAATGTAAAATCTTGAACTTGGGACTGTAATACTAGTAGTCAGTGCTTACGAGAGCTAGATTAATATCTTATCAGAACTCCACTAATCAATGCTAAAATTCTCAACTTCTGAGGTCTAAATATAACAGTAGCACAGAGAGGGAAAGAGATCTGAAAGGTTTTTATTTTTATATACCTTAAGACAATTTTTATACCTTTACAAATTGCGTTTACATATCTTTTTTTTTTAGGTTTAGCTTATTTTATTTTTGAACCTTAAAATCATCTTATATAATGTTTACATACAATGGTGCTTGCATAAGTAATGTGAATATTAAAAAGACAAAAGATAAACACCTTTTTGGCTGACATACCACAAGTAACCCAAGTCCTCACAGGAGATGAGGTATGATCTTCATCACACTTCTTGCGGGAGTGGAGACTTGCTCGTGCATATCCTCAATGTCCTGATGTTTTCATTCAGAGGGACTGACCAGCTGCTCTGAGTGCAGTGGCTCCTGGATGACTCAGGATTCAGTTTCTCAACAGGACGGGAGCAGACCGACTCTGTGTCTGTTCCAGCCCAGCGGACCAGGCAGGGGCCGCGTTTACATATCTTAAAACATTATCTTAGACCCTCACAATGTAAGCTGTCTTATCCTCAGACTTTACACAAACTTTACACCTTTTTTTTCTATGCAATCATTTACAGGAGCTACAGGTGGTTGCTTACTGAGAGCAGTCATTATAAACTGAGTTTCTTTAAATAAAGGAATAGTGAAAAGTTATGTTGAAATCTGCTCTGTGAGTTTATCTCTTTTTAGAGTCTGGTAGCAAGGTAAACTGTGTCTAGACCTCATGTTAGCTTAGGAAAGTGAGGCCTAAGGCCTGGGTTTTACACATGAAGAGAACTGAGAAGGCAGAAGCCTTGGCTGCTGCTGTCCATTGACAAAGCTATCACTAGCCTAGTTGTCTACACAATCAGAGATTTGAGAAGGATGAATTTTACCCCAGTAAGCAGGAAGTACAGACCAAGCAGCTCTTGAATCTATTAAAAATGGCAGGCTCACCAGCTACCTGGACAATCAGTTACCCTTGGTTCCTCCATGGTCATTTGGGGCAGGCCTCCATGTTCCAGGGCAGCATCAGTCTTTGGCCACAGGCTCCGAAGACCTGACAGATTTTCCTGTGGAGTAGGAACTTTGGGAGGACTGGCCTACTGGCAAAGTGGGGCAGTCAACTCTCCAGTGTCCTATTAGTCCACAATTTGGACAGGGTCCTGGTAGCTGGTGAGGTGAAGGACAGTTTCTCATCCAGCAGTCAGCTTTGCTACATTTAAAGGAAACTCCAGGTGGAGGTTCTTCTGTGCTCATGATCTTCTTTGGAGAAGATTAGGGGTGCTGCCAGGAGCTGGCATGTCTCTATATCATGAAAACATTTTTATTAAACATTTTAGATACTATATTCAGCAGATTTCCCAAAGAGTTTGAGGACCATCGGTCTATCAAGTACATATAAACTGGTCAGACTTTGCTTGTTTCTAGTTATTTTTTTTTAGGCTTAAATTTGAAGACATATCTGAGGGTTAAATAAAGCCTATCCCTGTAATGAATTACACTAGTACTTAGCATGGCTACAAGTGGAGTTCTGAACATATTAAAAAATTTGGTCATTTATAAAGTGAATATTAACTTGCATGTCTTAATCATCTTTAACAGTTTTCAATAAGTTTGTAAGCTTTTATGTTAGGTTTTTGTATACAGATTAGGATTTTGCAGCTTTATCTTTGTTAGGTTTAGCCTTAAAAAAATCAAACATATCTTATTGATCAAGTATACCTTATTTATCAAGCATATGTTGTTTTGAGAAGCTTGGCATTGAACAGTTAACAAAGACATAAGAATTTAGGTGTGAACCTCTAATCAGCTTTTGTTAATCTGAATAGACTTTTACAACCTTAAATTTTTATCACTATATAGAGTATATTATAAACCAGACTTGGATCACATATATTGTATGTTGTAGCAAATATAACCTTAAATTTGTATTGTCATACAAAAATCTATACCAATTCAAAATATTGGAGACTTGCTACTTCCTTAGTCTAAAACAGGAGATACAGTGATAACCAGAGCTCATTCAGACTAAGAAGTTTTACAGTTGTTGCTTTATGCCATGAGATCATCTAAACATGGTGAAGTCACATGGCATTTACTCTTTAACTTTAGCAAAGATGGTTGCCAGCCATGTGGCTGCTTACTCCCTGATGAGATCATCAGCCAAGATGTAGGAGAGCCGCAAAATGTCTGATTTCCATGTGTATGTGTGTGTGCGCGTATGTGTGTTACATATATACATATATGTATACGAATACATATACACACAGAGTTGGGTCCAAGTTATGTACACATACCTACACATATTCCCAAAGAAGAGTTGAATCACACACACACACACACACACACACATGTATAGCTGTTTAATTATAAGCCTTTTGTTATAAGTTTAAAGCCAAATTTTGTTACATAGGTTATAGATTTAAAACCATACCCAGTGAACAATTTGCAAACTGTAAGATAAAGAATTTATAGCATAATCTTAAGAGGTTTTGTTTTTGGTGGTTTTTGTTTTTGTTTTTGTTTTAGCAGAGTGCAAAGAAATCATAGAGATAAAAGATTTTTAAAAGTGGGCAGTGGAACCTTAGAGGTAAAAGACTTCCGGAATTATAGAGCAGAGCAAGTTTAATAAAGATATTTAGGGATCCTTTTTCTAGCAGTAGCAGTTGTTAGAATTTAGAAATCAAGTTCCCCAATTTCTTTGGTCATTGATGTGTACTAAGGCCAAGCTGCTGTAATAAAATCTGACTCGGGAAGGAAGCTGAAAGCCAGAACACCTTGTGGGTGTGTTCCTCTGAGCTCCAAGAGGGAACAGAGAGCTGAAGCTGCAGGAGTGCAGGCAGCTCCTAGACGGAAGCCAGGAGATTCGAAGAGTATGGCCCCAAGAGGGCACAGGGAGAGGCAGGGCAAGTGGCTCTGAGTAGGAGAAGGCAAGGAAAAAAGAAAGAATCCCAGGCCGCCACGGGCAGGGCTGCAGTTCCTGAGAGACTCAGGCAGGTATAGCAGGAGAGCAGATAGCACGAGAAGATGGAGATAGCCACGTGGATATGGTAGTCAGAGGCACAACAGGCTGCAGAAGACAGAGAAACACATAAGTGCCCACGTTGAAGGCACAACGGGCCAAAGGGAAGCAACAGCTGAGGAATCGGTTTCCAGATTTTGGAATCAAATTTGCAAACAAATGGTCTGTACATACTTTAGGACAGTTAGATTAGCAGCTTGATTTAGAGCGGGCAAAGCGGGGAAAACAGGTGTGTGCTGGGTGTGTACACAGTGCAGCTGGCCTGCTCCTTTGCTTTCGCGGATCGTGCTATGTGGACGTGGATTCCCAATTCGCAACAATCTTATAGATTCATCAACTGTAACTTAAAGACAGGACATTTGCAAAATCTGTGCAGGGCGTGGTGGGGAGGCAGACAAAAGCAGCAGGGATTGGAGCCAAGAAAAAAGAAATAGAAAATGGGGAATTCTTTTCTCTTCTCTGATCATTTGGCCGGCAGCATTTGGGTTGATTAAGGGGTTGCTCACCAGGGTCAGATGACACACTACATGCCCTTAAGTCCCGCATCAGGTAGGGTAGTCGGAAGTTCTGCAAGAAGCATCCTACAGGGTAGCCAGGAGGTGGATAATGCAGTTACCACGGAAGAATTGAGGCTTGTCTATCAAGACAGGTATATACACGCATAAAAGGGGGTCTGTGAGAGGGACTGAAGGGGCAGGTGAGGAACAAGAGGGAAACCTAAGTATGTGTGACATGAAAGCGGCAAGAACTATTTCACCAGAGGAAGGGGAGCAGGATGAGGGTGGATAAGAATAAAGTACATATGCATGATATGTATTCGTGAGACTCTCATAAAGAAACCCACTACTGTGTATGCTAACTATAATTTTTTTAATAAAATTTAAAAATTCTCACTGGAAAAGCGGGTGGGTGGCTGAGAGGCAGCGTCTAGAGACCCATGGTGGCAAAGCTACTATCTCCAGAGCAGTGGACACGGAGTGGAGCTCTTTATTTCGTCTGCTTTGTGGATGTGTCAATAAGTGTTTGAAGGCTGTCAGTAAAACGATAGGACTTTACTAAGCCCTCCGGCGAGTCTTAAGATCTAGCTGGAGAGCAAACATTCCAGGTCTATTTCCGGATTTACCGCATCCCCAAATCCACCCGGATCAGGAGCCACCTTACTATCGGGGATGTGCGGAGGCTACAGTTCAGATGGAAACCAACCAGGGAACCTGGGAGCCGGCCTTACAGTGGTGACTCCACATAGTTCCCAAGACTGTTTGCACCTGCCTGCGGGCTTGTACAGAAAGCTGGTGAGCGTGCGGGAGGGGGCTGTCGGAGTCCGGCTGCAGCCGAGTAGCAGAGTGCGAGCTGCACTGGGAACTGCGGTGCTGCGAGAGGGGAGCGGGGCTGCTAGAGCCGAGCGCGTCACGGGAGCGAAGAGACGCTGCACAGCCCTATAGGCGGAGGCGCTCTGGCTCCTGCGGGAGCAGAGGTATAAAAGTGCTGTGAGCATCGGGTGAGCGCCACCGAGGACCGAGGTGGGTGGCAGTCGGCACGGTCAGGGTCCCTTGGCGTTCCGGAGTTTTCTCTGCGGTCCCGATCCCTCCCCGCCTCCCCGGGGGATCTCGGTTGCCTCCCGAGTCCGAACCTGGCGCTGTCCAGGTTCCCTCGGAGATCGGGACTCCCTCTGTGTTCCGTGCCCCTCGAGCCCCAGGTTCCCTCTGTGGTGCGGACTCCTCTAGCCCGGTGCTCTCAGCGCCCCGCACCCAGCCTCCGTGCACCCAGCCTCCGTGCACCGAGCCCGGCAGGGAGTCCGGCCCTTGTGCCCAGAGCTGCAGTGGCTGGACATGACGGTCCCTTCTGTCCTGCTTCTCTTTCTTCTGTCCTCGGTGCGAGCCACTGAGCAACCGCAGGTCGTCACTGAGCATCCCAGCATGGAGGCAGCCCTGACCGGGCCCAACGCCTCACACTTCTGGGCCAACTACACTTTCTCTGACTGGCAGAACTTCGTGGGCAGGAGACGCTATGGGGCCGAGTCCCAGAACCCTACGGTGAAAGCCCTGCTCATCGTAGCCTACTCCTTCATCATCATCTTCTCGCTCTTCGGCAATGTCCTGGTCTGTCATGTCATCTTCAAGAACCAGCGCATGCACTCAGCCACCAGCCTCTTCATCGTCAACCTGGCAGTGGCAGACATCATGATCACATTGCTCAACACGCCCTTCACTTTGGTAAGGAAAGGTCCTCCCGGGCTCAGACTCTTTTCCTGAGCATCTTTCTATCCTCTCTCCTCCCAACATTCTGTCTCGTCCAGGTCCTCCCCACCTCCAGGCTCTCCCATTCTACTCCTTCACCTTCTCTGTTTAGCCACCTCAGCCTTAGTTTGTGTTCTTGTCTTAATCCTTGAATCTCCTTTCTCTTCTGTCACTAACCAATATTCCTTCCATTTCTGTCTCCCCCTTGCTCTTTCTTTTCCCCTTCATTTCCAAGCCAGAGTTTCTGCAGCTGGTAGAGTCAAGCACCTGCAGTTGGCTCTAACGGACTAACCATTCTCTGTTAATCCTCCTTGGTCACAGGCGATTGGAAGTAGCAAACAGTAGATCAGGCCCCTGAAATGTTAGCAGAGGCTACTATCCTAACCCTCTCTTCAGCCTGTGGAAAACCCACCTCCCACCCATAGGGTGCTGCTGCTGGGTCATTTGAGGTGCAACTGTTAGTTGTCAGTGGATTCTGAAATGTCTTTCTCTGTGCTAGTGGGTTAAGCTGTGTTCCCTCTGTGGCTTGATAGGAAGCCCCAGTGTGAGGCTTGTGCTGTGAGGGCTGGGGCATTTGTGCAGGGGATGCAAGTGGCTCCCTCTCTGGGCCTCTGCTACGTGGTGTTACTGATGTTGCTTCTGTCCCTCAGTGACCATGGATGGTTTGAAACAGTGAGGGTATGGCTGAGCAATGCCAGTTACAGACAGCTTATCTCTACAGTGGAGTCATGCCCTTTTCACCTTATGGAATAATTTGTTATTAACGCTATTAGCCAAGCAGAATCTGTCTATGTACCTTCTATCTATCTATCCATCTATCTATCCATCTATCCATTATCTGTCTACCTCTCACATACAAACAATTGACAGACAACAAAAAGATGGATCACTGTAAGTACTTTGGCCCATGTGAGGTCCTTTTAAATCTTCCATCTTCAAAGGATCCTCATTCTCCTATTCTTCCTTATAAGAACATACTCACATTTTGCAGATAAGGAAACCAAGGCATAGAGACCCTGTCCTTATCCAAGGCTACCTGCAGAGCCAGGAGAACTTGCTCTTTTCACTGGTGTCCACTAAGGCCCCAGAGGGATTTCGGATACTCTTGACCCACGTTCTGCTTCCACTGCTCCAAGACACCAACTTGTCCTATTGCCTTTCAGCTTATACTAACCTATCAGTGGTCATTCAGGGTCCTCTAGGCACTGGCCAAGACATGAGAGCTTCCCAGTAGTCTTCTGTGCCTCCTGGATGCTTAGAAAAGCTGCATCATGGCTCTCCGTAGCTTCTCCCTTGGCTTGTCATCAGAGGATAGGCAAGCTGGAGTGGGTCTTGGCTGTAAGCTGCAAGACTCCAGGGTCTGATCCTGTCACTGTTGTTCAGAGCCAGGCTGCAGGGTCAGATAAGCAGTAGACACAAGAAGGGACAAAGAAGCTGAGACGACTGAGAGCTGAATGCCCCAGGGATCTCCTGTGAGAAGGGACTCTCTGCCCGTCCTATAGGACAAACTGTAACCGCTGGGCTTCGAACCCCACCCATGGCAACTTCCCAGTCCAAGCTCCTTTAGAACTTCTATCTATCTATCTATCTATCTATCTATCTATCTATCTATCTATCTATCATCTATCTATCATCTATCATCTATCTATCTATCTATCATCTATCTATCATCTATCTATCATCTATCAATCTATCTATCATCTATCTATCTATCATCTATCTATCATCTATCATCTATCTATCATCTATCATCTATCTATCATCTATCATCTATCTATCTATCATCTATCTATCTATCTATCTATCTATCTATCTATCTCTATCCATCCATCCAAGGTGTTGCCCTGTGCACACAGGTTGTGAGAACTGGGAGGGAGGGTCTTCAAATCCCTCAGCCTGCTCACCACAGCCTTCCCACTTGGGCGAGGCACTGCCTTTGGCTGCTCGGTGACAGTAACCTCCTCCTGGGCCCCTCTTCCTAGCCACTGTGCCCACTGAAGTCAACATGAAGACTGACCTTGATCATTGAGACAATAACAAACACTTGCTGATGGTTCTGATGACAGAGACATGCAGACAGTGTAGTGAAGCCCAAGGAGGCAGGCCTTCATTCCAACCCACCAGGGCATCAAAGGAGACTTTTAAAAGGATATGCCATTGCAACGGCTCTGCAAGAGCTAGATCTCCCACACAGCACAGAGGGAGCAGGCAGAGCAAAAGAGGAGCCACTGAAGTTCACCTTGTGTTGAGGGAGCACACAGTGGCTGGGAAAAGCTGGGGTTGGTCAGAAAGAGAGGCTGGGCCAGGTTTCCTGCAGCCTCTGTCTGGGTGAGTCTCATGGCAAGCAGCAGTGTTCCACCTGAACAGCCCGAGGGCAAGATCCAGAGAGAAGAGGGTGGGTTCTGGGAGGTGGTGATGGCCCACCTTCTGGGAGGTTTGCTCACTTGCTGATCAGAGGTGAGAGGCAGACAGGTTGAAGATGCCCTGCTTTGTAGCCTCAATGGTTCTTCCCAGTCCCAGGACAAACCCCTGGATCTTCTTCTCCCTGTGGAGATGTAGCCAGACTCGACCCAACTTTCCTGTATACACACCCTGCAAACACCCCACTCCTTGGTTCCCAACAGACCCTGATCCAGGGTTGATGGCTTTTATCCCCGTCTCCACACAGGTAAGCTCTTGCTCATCTTAAACTCCCCCTTGTGCAGTCATAATGGCACTGTAGAGGCTAAGTACGGCATGTTGTACCTACCCTACACCTGTTTTCTATCCTGTATGATTTTTATAACCACGTGTGAAATGGCAAGCCTGCTTCACATGTGCAGGGCTGGAGGCTCAGAAACCCTAAAGTGGGAGTACGTGAGCTGTGCTGAGGAAAGTGTGCTCTACGCTTCAGCACTGAATATTTCTTGGCTGGGAAGGCTGGGAAGCCAGAGAGGATGTTCTTCAGATACCAATGAGAGACATAACTGTGTGTCCTCAAGACTGGCCCATTCTCTGATCCGTCTCTCACCTTCCCATCCACTAAGACGACAGTAGGAAGTGACAGAACCTCTGCTGTGAATCCAGGTAGTAAGAGTACTTCTGTCCAGCTGAGTTGCTGTTTCCATCTCTGCTGACAATCTCTTCCTTTGCCCATTTCACTCCCACCTGGTAGCTCATCCTCCCTGGATCAGACATGCCTTGGTCAGAATTGATGCTCCATTTCTCCTGGGTGCAAGCCATTCCTCACAGGAGCTGCTCTAGGCCTGTGTAAGCACCGAGCCCTATGTGGTGCTGTGGGAGGACCTTGTCTTCCCCAAGGGTCCCATATCTTCTCACTGTAACTTTCACCTTCCCAGATTCTTCTGTCCCAGCTGATCAGCTGCAATATTGGCATAGACATGAGGCTGGGGTGTAGTTCAGTGGTAGATCACTTACACAGTATGTATGGGCTCTGATTTGGAACACACACACACACACACACACACACACACACACACACACACACATCTTCTAAGCACAGTGGACATGTTTTCCCACAAGGCCATGTTCCATTCAGTCAAGAAAGAATTTTATTACACTTAAAAATGCCAGCTTCCCATTTCTAAAAATCGCCTTTTAACAATTTGCTGAGCAATTTCTCCCATCTTTACAGAGTTTATAATAAGCCTTTCAGGTAGAGATTTTGAAGCCAGTTTGTGAAAATGGGAAAACTGAGGTTAAAAGAGTTTATTGGCTAAGGCTGCGCAGAAATAAATAGAGGTAGAATGCCAAGCCCAGAGCCCGTGTTCTTCCCAAACTCTCCTGATACCTGATGGCCCAGGGCCATGACTGAATGAACAAAAATGGGTTATGCTGGGGAAAGCCATGTGGTCCATGGCACAGTAGCTGGAAGATTTCTTGGCTGGGAGAACTGAGAGGTCTCCTGAAGAGATGTTCTTCAAAGACCACTGAGAGGTGAACTGGTACCAGTCAAGGCCTATTGATTCTGTCTGTCCCCAACGTCTGTATTTTACCCACAGGTCCGATTTGTGAACAGCACATGGGTGTTTGGGAAGGGCATGTGTCATGTCAGTCGCTTTGCCCAGTACTGTTCTCTACATGTCTCAGCACTGACCCTGACAGCTATTGCTGTGGACCGTCACCAGGTGAGAGCACCTGTCCCCAGCATCACCCTCCCCTCTCTGTCTGTGCCTGCCTGGTGGGAATACTACCATCATGGTCTGTAGGGAATACTCTCAGGACAGTGACTCATTCAGCCTCGCTGCCAGCGTGTGTGCTTGTCTCCTTGTCGATCAGTTTGGGCAAGGACATGAGGAATGTTAAACCCTTTGGTAGTTGCAAACAGTTATTTCCACTTGGTTGTTGACAGGAAGGCTCTCGGCTGGTTCCTGTCTCTGAATGTAATGAATTACTTTGGGGGTAGAAAAGCAAACACAGAAAATCACGGATGGAAACAAAGAAGCAAATAACTGCAGGTCAGAGAAGGCTTCAGGTGGGATATGGAGAGTCTCTGGCCCAGACAGTGTAGGAGGAATACAAGCCAGGAGCAGGTAGGGTTGGTAGCACCGGAGTAAGCATTTTCGGTAGTAGCCCATAGGTGGTAGGAACTCAAAGAGATTCTAAGGTCATCCCTTTTGCAAGGGGCCAACTCTGGGCCAGGTATATTGCACACACAAACTCCACAATCCATAAGCACGTATTTCTGAATATTCAGTGGTTCTCAACCTTCCTAATGTGTGGCCCTTTAATGCAGTTTCTCATGTTGTGGTAACCCCCAACCATAAAATTATTTCATTGCTATTTCATAACTATAATTTTGCCGGTGAGCAGTGTCTCAGCTTAAAAGGCCATCAGAATCATGTGTTTTCTGATGGTCATGACCCACAGGTTGAGAATCACTGGATTAGACCATGTTAAAAATTAGGAAACAGACTCAGAAATGCACACACTTTCCCATGATCATGTGGACAAGATGGCCACATTAGGTCTAACATCTATCTGGCTCCAAGATCATGCTCTTATCACTTGACTGTCCTGCTCTGTGATGATTTAAACAGACCCACAAAGCAAGTATCCCCAAGCTAAAGAGAATCTAGTTTGCTCTGAGATGACCCACGAGGCACGATATGGTGCAATAGAGAACTAGCTCCAAAGACCCACACTCAAAGGCCCCATTCAACGTGAGGAATGACTTTCTAATAAAAATAAATGTTCAAAGTGGACAGAGCTCCCTAGGACACAGCGTCCCATGTCACCAGCCACAGCTAAGTGCATCTGGCGACAACTTTAAAAGAGTGTTCTTGAAGGAATTTGCACATCAGTTGAGGGATGGACTGCCCAAATTTGAGCTCACTATATTCCCTGATCATGTTAGAATCAGGTCTTCCTATAGTGAAGGTGTGTCATGGGCAGCTGAGGAAAGCTTGCACACAACTATTCCTTACCTCTCGTTAGCCTCCACCAATTCAATCAGAGATCTGGGGTACCTCTGCCCCAGATTCTAGACTCACAAGTGGAAATGCTTTTAAATTTCTACCATTATTTAAGCTTCTTAGAAGAGTTGATTGGCTGGAGCACAATATCAATTCCAAGACACATTTTGGCCCCATGTCTGTGATACTGGTTCCCTTTTAAGTGTGTGGAAATCAGTGTGGGTTGGAATTTAGTAATGGCTTTAGTGGGTGGCATCAAATCATCCACCCACTCTTCTTGCAGTGGGTGACAAGAGATTGCTCCTTATGGTCAGAACCCTCCCTACTGTCCAGGGTCTGGAGCCAGAGAAAGATGGTCAGGCCTTGAGGAGGTGGGGCTGAGCTTGAGTCCCTCCTCCTCACCCCACCCTGCTCTTTTGACTTGCAAGAGGCCTTGGGAACTTCCAGGAGCCAGAGAGTCCACATGACACCCTCTTCCCATCCCTGGAGTTGAGCTGTGGTCAGAGTGACCTCCCTCTAACTCTCCGGCTGCCTAGTGCCATGCAGGCACCACTAAGAGGTGTAAAGGGTGCTCACCCTTTGATAAGTGGGACCTGGTTCTTACCTGCTTTCACCTTCAGCTGTGGGACCTCTCACATGTTTTCCAGGTCATCATGCATCCCTTGAAGCCCCGGATCTCCATCACCAAGGGTGTCATCTATATTGCTGTCATCTGGGTCATGGCTACCTTCTTCTCTCTGCCACATGCTATCTGCCAGAAACTGTTTACCTTCAAGTACAGGTGAGAAGTGTTAGTTGGAGTAGCCTGGGGCTCAAGGGAGAGTGCCATGCTGGCCTTCTCCAGAATAGACCCAGCCTACAGTCACTGGGACTAAACAGGAGGCCCCCTCTGGATATGACTCTTGCTGTCAGGTGCACCTGCCTCATAAGCTGTTCTTGCCAGTTCTCATCCTGTCGTCTTCGCCCATGCTGAGTCTCTTTTCAACCCAACCTTGCTTTCTAGGCTATTTGTAGGACAAGGCCGTAGTTACCAGGTTCTGCCACCAGGGGGCGTATGCTCACACAGATGCCCACTCGGCCCTGTTTAAAAATAAGCAAGAATTCCTGTCTCACAGAACTTAGAAAGAAAATAGGCATGAGTATATGCTTCTGAGGCAGGATTCCCTATCTCCCCCACTGCCCAGTTTGGTCCTTAACATATGCTCTTACCAAATGAGAAACTCCTTCTTTCAAACACTCAGTTAAAAACAACAACGAAAACCACAGTCTACTTTATAACAGCCTGTCTCCACGGCAGACTGCACAGGAGGAAGAGCTATCTCATTTTGAACTCATGATCTCTTTGAGTTGGTCCCTAACTCCACCTCCACACTACAAACCTGCAGTACGTATTCACCAACGGTGAACCAAAGGAGGGAACATTGAGTGGTTTTGGCATCTTATAGCTTTCCACTGGGAAGCAGCTGCCTTCCTCTGTTTCTTTCCAGAATGTGTAAGGAAATTAGTGAGGCCTAGACCCGGCGAGGCACGTGTACTTTACCACCTGCTCTCCTGACCTCCCATTTGTTCTAATGGTCGTTCTTTGGGGTGATAACTGACCATGAAGAAAGAGCTGGTTTCCTGAGCAGAAACATTGCTGCTTCATTCCTTCATTGGTCCATTCATTCATCATTCATTCATTCATTTGTTCATTGACTATCCATGGACTCACCATGTCCAAGGGATAATGCCAGGTTCAGGGCACACAGAGTCTGGAGTCTTCCTGGCCTCTATAAAATGTTCGATGGAGAAACTGAAGCATGATGGGATGATTAGGCCACAGTACCAAGAAGACTGTGACAGATTGCCCAGGCCTTACGTAGGGAGGCCAGCATTCCTCCATAGGAAGTGGTAGTACTGACTCCCCCACCCATAGCAGCCATCTTCCTTTTTTCCTCTCTCTCGGCTCAGTGAGGACATTGTACGCTCCCTCTGCCTGCCGGACTTCCCAGAGCCAGCTGACCTCTTCTGGAAGTACCTGGACCTGGCCACCTTCATCCTGCTCTACCTACTTCCCCTCTTCATCATCTCAGTGGCCTATGCTCGTGTGGCCAAGAAGCTGTGGCTCTGTAACACCATCGGTGACGTGACCACAGAGCAGTACCTCGCCCTGCGACGCAAGAAGAAGACCACCGTGAAGATGCTGGTACTTGTGGTAGTCCTCTTTGCCCTCTGCTGGTTCCCCCTCAACTGCTATGTCCTCCTCCTGTCCAGCAAGGCCATTCACACCAACAATGCCCTCTACTTTGCCTTCCACTGGTTTGCCATGAGCAGCACTTGTTATAACCCCTTCATCTACTGCTGGCTCAATGAGAACTTTAGGGTGGAGCTAAAGGCATTGCTGAGCATGTGCCAAAGGCCACCCAAGCCTCGGGAAGACAGGATGCCCTCCCCAGTTCCTTCCTTCAGGGTGGCATGGACAGAGAAGAGCCATGGTCGGAGGGCTCCACTAGCTAATCACCACATGCCCTCTTCCCAGTTCCAGACTGGGAAGACAGATCTGTCCTCTGTGGAACCCATTGTGGCCATGAGTTAGGGAAAGCTGGAAGCGGTGGGGGAGGGTTCTGTCCTCACATTGACCAGATGCTCACAGAGTCCACAGAAGCAGTGAGATGCTTGGGTTCCTAGAAACCTGTCCAGCCCCATCTGATTTGCAAACCTTCTAGAAGATGCCATGAGGTGTTATGTGTAGATCTTTGAGCAAGCGCTCTGGAAGCCACCTCAGCTCCAACAGAGGCTGGTCCAGTCAACCACCTCCAATTGTCTAACATCTGCCACCTTGCCCTTCCTACTGCTGAGCACCCACAGGGGGACCTGAGTCATTCTGTTGGTGGGCTTGACCCATGTGCTCAGAAAAGAACTTTACTAGCCAGGGAGAACAGGCACAAAAGCTTTCTGAAGTCACTGGAGCAAGTGTAATCACACAGCTTCAATGGCCTTGGGTCTATCTATGGCCAGACAGGACCCATTTTGGTTTCTTAAAATAAAGAGAAATTAGTATTGCCATTTTGAAAAGTTCAGAAAAGTGAAGAAATGAATTCAGCCCATCAATTTGTAAACAAGAAAGTAATGCCTGTTAATATGCTGTGAATTTATCTGCTCTCTCTCTCTCTCTCTCTCTCTCTCTCTCTCTCTCTCCATTTGTACTTTTAAAATCCTGAACTACACATTTAGATTGTAATAATTAGCAAGAAACTGGGATATATCAGAGTACTATTGACTTCTTCCATGATGACTGGGGTCCCTCAGCAGACAGAAGAGGGGAGAGAAGAGAGCAAGGTGAGGGTCGACTATCTTGTAACTAGCGATGGGTGGGGCCTGGCCCTCTCCTAGGTTACCATCAAGATAAGCAGTACACAAGGGAACTGGGAGGTTGGATCCCTTCCCCCGACCCCCAGAAACAAGAAGAGGTGAATCACTGTTCTTTTTTAATGGACGATGAGAGACTTGCCTTCCAATAAGCTGGAAATAATTGTGCTTCGACACCTCATCTGCCTGAGCTGTCTAGACAGGGCATTTTTCTATGTTGTCTGAATGATGAAATTTTTTTTCCACACCAGTTCCTGAGAGAAGATTTCCCTGTCTACATCACTTGAGAAATTCATGTGTCATATTTTTTCAAAACTTACTGGCTTCTTAAAGCAACTTTAATCCTTAAGGACCCTTTTGTCAGAGAAATCTCATTCCAGGTAGCCAGCGATTTCATCATCTTCTATATAGTTGCGACGACTCTCAGTGTCACCCACTGACAGATGTGTCAGGCAGAACGGACTCTAATCCCCATGCCCAGAGTGGTGACTGCTGCTGTGTTAACTTCGGATCCCCACCTCCTCACAGAACCATCAGGGAGACAAAGCATCTTTGTGGAGCTGAGAGGGAAAGTGAGACTTGAGGAAAGAGAGGCTCACCTAAGACTCATTTGCTAACTGAAGCACAATTTGGTCAAGTCTGATTCTCTGTAACAAACCTGAGGGGTTTCTTAAACTAGTCTATTCATGGGAGTATTAGAAAATTTCCAAGATTTAAAAAAAAAAAGTCATCTACAGAACAGCAGACTTTTTAAGGAAAACTGTCTTAGAGAGGGTAGAAGGAGATTTCCAAATATAAAGTGAGTTTTTGAGGTCACCACTTCTGCATCTGTCCTGATCTCTGTAATGCCAGCTAGTACCTGTGAGCTGCATCTTTCATGTGGCCAAGGAGAGTCAGGGTACTAACCTGAGGACAGGCAGCAGCAACACACAGTGTGTCTTCCCCGGGGAATTGTGAAGAGCTTCAGTCACAGTTCCCTGAGGGAAGCTGAAGACAGCACCCTGTCACAGTCAGCCCTTAGGTCTGCACCTCCTGTGGGTCCCTTCCCCAAGCTCCCTGTATTCGTCTGAGCAGATGGAACTGGTAACAGTGACTGTGGTCTTTGTGAAGCCCGAGTTTTTCTAATATGCTGAATAGTGTGCTTTATTGTCACTGTAGGCGCAATAAAACCTCTCCTGTGTGCAGGCTGTACTTCTTGGACTGGTGACCATGTCACAGATGGTAACCTTTAAAACAGGATTGACATGGATTATCTGAGGAGTGCCTGGAGATTCTCCATGCTAAGCCCAGGGTTTTATCTTAGAAAGCCTGGGCACAGTGAAGGTTTAGAGAGCGTGGTGAGACCTCTGACTCCTCATCAGGAGCTGCCATGTCCCCTCCTTGGTGGTGATACACCCGTGATGTTTGCTTGAGCCCTGAGCTACACTTATCCCTGGTGATTTGGGAGGAAGCAAAGCTGTTGCTGGAGCCTGGAGCCTCTCAGTAGCAGTACTCAGTAGACACAGCCTCCCCGTGTGTGCTGTGATTGATGCCGTACCTAGGCCTGGAGTGCCACCATAGTGGATAACCTGATGCCATTTCATGCAAGGCTAAAGTCAGTTTTAAAGACAGATGTAAATGAGGGTGATCTGATGACCCAGAAGGAAATTTGAAAGAAACACAAGAGATGAGAGACAGGAACTCAGATTTGTGGATGTTTCCTCATGTCGTAGATGCATGAGCCTTCAAGCTTATGCCCTCACCCTCCCTACCTTCTCTGGAGTGGGCATCAGTATTTCTCAGAAGAGAAAATGGAGGCTCAGCAAACTTAGATCGCTTTCTGAAAATCACAGTCTAAACTGAAAAATATTACCTAGGAGGTCAAGTTCTATGAAAACATGAAAAACAATCATGTTTTTATTTTAATCCCATATTCTCCAAATTTTCTTGTTGGAAAGTTTTTATTTGGGTGATGAAATATGTTAGCAACCCTAAAAACTAGGGCTTGATTTACATATTTTGCAACATGCTTGAGCGAGTCTTAAGGCCTCCACAGATAGAGGTCAGGGAATCAGGAGTTATGCAGCATGGCCAGGCAAAATTATCCCCATGTTGCTGGTACCTCTGAGACCTTGGCAAGTTGCTAAGGTCAGGAACCGTCTTGAGCCTCAAGGTTCTAGGGTTGCTTGGAAAACTGCAAATCTACTATTGCCAGTCTGAGCCTGTTGAGATATTCCACCAAGACCTCCCTGGTGGTGTGAGCCTGTTGAGCAATCTTTTTTGATTGGATTTAGATTCCTGTAAGAGACACACCTCTGGGTGTGTGTATCTATGAGGGTGTTTCCAGAGAGGATTTACTGTGGAAGAAAAATCCACCCTGTTGGTGGGTCAAGCATAATCCGTTGGGTGTGGGGACTGGACTGATTACAGAGGGGAAAGGAGAAAGCTATCGGAGTGCCAGCATTCCCCCTTCTCTACTTCCTGGTCAGTGTGCTGAGATGTGGCCAAGCAGCTCTCATTACCTTGGAGCAATGTGCTGCCATGACTTTGCAACACTCATGGGCTATATACTAAAACCATGAGGCAAAGAGAAAGCCTTCCTTAAATTACTTGTGTCAAGTATCTGGCTACTGCAAGAAACAAAGTAACAAATGCAGAGCCCACCCTGGCTGGCTGGCACCGAGGGATCTGAGAAAACCAGAAGCAGGTCTGTCTCAGAGCATAGGGTGAAGGTACAAGAAAGACTCATGCTCTCAGGGTCTGGCGCTGGAGAGACAGTGGTCAGCATCTTGATTTAGCATCTCCGCGCACCTCTATGGACAATTCTCTCTCATCTCATTTCAAGGAGTAGTTAGGGAAGAGAGAGAGAAACAGAGTTAGAGGAGAGGGGAGAGGGAGGGAGGGAGGGAGGGAGGATGGGAAAGGTGCAAAGCTGAATGCAGTTTTGAAAACACACAAAACAGTCGTATTTAACATGAGCAAAGCCTGGGCTAGGTCTCTCCCCGAGTCCTAGTAAACTGTCTCACAGACTGTGTGCTATTTGCAGGTTCTTAGGGGCAAAGTGGCTGATTTCAACAACCTCTCCTTTTCTCCTGTTTCCAGCCTAGCAGGGACCATTGTCGAACTGGTAGAGAATTTAAGGCACTTGACTTGCATATGAGGAGGCAGCAAAGGCATTGCTGACATTGAAAGGCCCTGAAGGGTGGGGGGGGAGGGGACACCCCCCCCCACTCAAGCCACCCAATGACTCACAAAACACCAATCTTGATGCAACCAGCAAGAGGTTTATTTCGGGGTAATCAACCCGTTGAGATCAAGACCCATAACCCACACAGGGGCAGAGGAGCTTCGACCCTTAGCTTGGAGAGTGTAGGATATTTAAAGGAAAAAAAAAAACACAAACTAGGGGGAGCACTGGGGAGTACCAATGGAAAGTCCCAGTCTATTATTCAGTGTGTGACAGGGTTCAAGAAACAATCATGGGATAGTACAGGTATTTTCTCAAGACTCAATCTTATTCAACCATATCATCTACTTTGTGGTCAGCCAAGTTCTTGGAGCACAAAGCCCCAGAGCTAGCTGACCCGCTCTCTTGGCTCTAGTCTGCTAGAAGTAAAAATTCTCTTAACCCTTCAACGTGTGGCTCATGAATTATCACAGTTGGGAGAAGGGTTGGTCTCAAGACGGGATATATACCACAGGGCTAAATATGGGTTTACCTTTGGTTTAGGTTTAGGTTTGGTTTAGGGTTTACAAGGGTTTACCTTTGGTTTAGGCAGCAGGTTCAAGGATGTCTATTGTGTATTGAAAGAAATTCATCAAATCAGTAACCACATCGCCAAGAGGAGGTCATACCTGGATACCTGCTTAGAGTGTGCCATAGACCAAGGACTGCAATTACTCTAGTCCTGACCCTGTGGCCTACCCACCACCAAACCCACCACCAAAGGGCCCAAACAGAAAGCCAATAAAAACGGGGAGCCAGAGGCCCAGGCCTCCACCTTTCTCCCCTGTTCTTTCCAATCAGGTTACACCTACATCTGGATCATTACAATATACAAGTCAATCACATTGTTTCTCACAAGGCCCAGGGCTCTATCAGAAGAGGACCCTGTAAAAAGTGTGAGAGCCAGAGTCATTGAAACAGTGTTTCTGATGGGCAGTGGTGGCACACGCCTTTAATCCCAGCACTTGGGAGGCAGAGGCAGGTGGATTTCTGAGTTCCAGGACAGCCAGAGCTACACAGTGAAACCCTGTTTCGAAAAACAAAAACAAAACAAAAGAAACAGTGTTTCCCACAGCAGATCAGTTATAGAATTCCTCACAGTGGTTCTAACAGTATGCACAAGTCCTGTGCAGGATAGAGCCTGGCAGAATCCCTGTATGGAGTCAGAAGAAAGTCAGAAAGTTCCACTCCTAGCTAAGGAGCTACTGGCAACTGATAGCTCGTAAGGGAGAGTGAGAATTGTTTTAAGAGAATGACCGTGGTTGGTCGACCACGCTCCCTCCAGGGGAGATATATGTACTTTCCAGGAGCATATGGGAAACATGGATTGGATTTCATGGCTTTTTTTTTTTAAGTTAAAGGGAGGTATAGGGAGGTTTGAAATTCTCAAAGAATTAATAAAACTATTTTAAATAGGCAAGTAGAGCTCATTGCCATAACAACAAGGACAGAACAATTATTTTTTTTCTTCTCAAAACAAATCCTCCTTGCTTGGGGTTGAAGCACATCTCTTCTTTGCTTGTCTGTTCTTTAGCGCCACACCTATGGCATCTCTTTTTGAGTGCCTTCTTGCTACCTTCTCCAAGGTGAGCCTAGCCACCTCCTAGTGTCCTCTGTCTTGGTCTGTTTCCTTATTTTGAAACATTCCATACCCACCCCCTCCCAAGAGAAGGTGCTTAGCAGCTCATATATTTTTTGAGACCTTATTTGTCTGAAAATGTGCTTAAGTTCATACTTAATCAGTAGTGTGTCTGAATTTAGGTAATGGGTTAAAATAATTTTCTCTTGCAATTTTGAAAGCATTTGAATTAGTTTTAAATTACTGCTATAACAAATTACCACAGTCTTCGTGGCTTAAACAACAAAATTGCTCATCTTCTGGTTGTGCAGGGCTTCACAGTTGCACAGTCTGACACACATGGGGGAGGGGCTGTCTTTCCACTTGTCCCAAGTGAGGCCTCCTGGTCTTTGTGGCTTCCAGAGGCCACAGGCATTCCTTGGCTTATTGCCTCCTCCCTCACTCCAGGCTGAAGCCAGCAGCATTGCATCTGAGCTTCTCCCAGGACCACACTCCCCTGGGGCTCTTTATGAGCTGCTGCCTTACCGTCTTTTCAGGATTGTGTAATTATATTCTACCCACCTAGGTAATCCAGGATGCTCAGAATCTTTAGTCCATTTGCAAAGATAGCTCACCTCATCCTGAACATACTTACAAGGCTGAAGGGCGGGCATTTGGGGGGATGGCTATTGTTCTGTCTACAAGGCTCCATTGTCTCCTATTCCAAAACCTCATACTTTCTTTTCTCTCTATGCCACTCAAGAATGGATGTTAGAGCCAGTTTCTGTGGCTCCCCAAGGATGTGTTGTGGTGTAGGCTCACTGTTTTCAAGAAAGGAGGGGCTTCAGGGGCATAAGCCGCTTTCCTGCTTGTAATCTGCCAGCTGTTTAGTATCCCAACTATGATTGGCAGCTCAGAAACCAGTCACAGAACCAACTCGTGAGTGCACAGGAGCCCAGCTCGCCTGACCCCATAATCTCAGAAGTCCAGTCGGGTGGAGGAAACGCTGCTTAGCCTTTCCACCATGAGTGCCAACGCCTCCTCATCCAGCAGTGCTGTCCTGATCCTCAGTGCCCTCAAAATTCATGAAAGAAGGCAAACTCCAGACCAATTTTCTTGGAAGTGTATAGCCTGCTTTCACTTGAGGGAAAAATTTGTTTTTTTATAGCTTGAGTACATTGTCCCCCATAGACTGATTTGTGGTGGAAGCTTGGCTCTCTAAGCAGCAATGTCTCCAGGTGACGAGACCATGAGGGCCCAGATCTTATGAAGGATTAAACCATCAGTGTATTCACAAATGAACAGACTACAGGGAGGCAGTAGACACTGCAGAGGTGGGACCAAGTTGGACAAAGAATGTCACTAGGGGCACAGTCCTGAAGAGTGTGAGCTGTGTCCAGGCCTTTGCACTCACTCTTGGCCTCCTCAATGCCATGAGGTGGGCAGCTCTCTCTGCCATGGGCTCCTGGTTCTGCCCCACTACCGGTCCCAAAACAACAGAACCAAGTAGCATGGGAGGTGGGGATGCATTGTAAAACACTGCAAACATGGGTCAAAATATTTTCTTCTTAAATTATTTTTCATGGGTGTTTTACCACACCAAGGGAAAGCTGTAACAATGCTTTTCCAAGGTTGAAATATAAAAGCAATTTGTCATAAGAATCAGACAGATTTTCAGGATTAATGGGGCTGAGGTTTGGATGCTTTATAAACAGAGCCACCTTGAAAGGGAGTGCTCAGTTACTGTGTTGATGTGCTAGGGGCCATCCCTGCTGGCCATCACTCAGCACTTGGAGAGGAAGTCTCTGTCACAGTTGCCATGGGTGAGGCAGCTTCCTCCAACCCAGGGTCCACGGGAAGAGCTCTTTGACCTGAACACAGCTGTGCCTTCATAAAGCTCGCTCTGCCCTCTAAATTTCATGATTGCCTTCCATTCCAAAACATGTTGACACACATATCACTGATTGTGAAGGAGTCTAGAACACAGGGGTGGTTTTTTGTTTTTGTTGGGTTTTGTTTTGTTCCCAGCTCTTTAGTATAAAAAGGCAGTAGGACTGGCTATCAGATAAGTCAGTCTAAAATATTCGACATTACAGAGATTAATAGAAAATAATTTCTTTGGAAGCTTGAGACTTACTAAGCATAACGACATATGGCTGGCATTTGGGAAGGTGAGGTACAAATGTTGTCAATTCACGGCAAACCTGGGCTACAAAGAGACTTCAGGGCTAGCCCAGGGAATTTAACTCCTCAAGGAGCAGTGGCAGTTTAACATGCTATGGTTTGCATCTGTGCCCTCCAGAGGCTCATGTGTCACAGTTGATCTCAGTGGCTCCAGTGCTCTCTGGAGATGGAAACCTTTAGGAGGCGGGGCCTAATGGAAGGAACTTAGGACATTAGAAACAGGGGCACCAGTTCCCTCTCTTAGATTTTTCTTTTTCTCCTTCTCTTTTCTTTCTTCCTTTCTTCTTTCTTTTTTTGGGGAGGGGAAGTTAGTTTTAGTTTTTTAAGACAGGGTTTCTCTGTGTAGCCTTAGCTGCCCTGGAACTCGTGCTGTAGACCAGGCTGCCCTTGAACTTATAGAGATCTGCCTGCCTATGCCTCCCAAGTGCCAGGATTAAAGACATATTGCCACCACCACCACCTGACTTCTTGTATATTCTTGTCTTTGTTCTAGAATGATCTATTTTCATAAGAGAAATGGCTCCATTCATTGGAAAAATTGTAAGCATCAATTATTGGAATGCTAGGTGTGCCCTTTCCTACTGGAATATCATTGCTTCTAGGGCCTTTCAGGTGTCAGAGCACATAGCTGTGTTTCCACATCCATGCCTGGTACTGGGTTGCACATGGGCTCATCCTGAGGTTCTCAGTTCCGTCCCACTACCAAGCGATCATTCCAGCAGTGGCTTTTGCAAAGCAGAAATACTGATTTTTAACAAAGTTTGGTTTACCAAATTTCTTTTAGTACGTAACACTTTAAATGTTGTAAGTGCTGTTACTATTTTTATTAAGTCAATAGAGTCATGAGGCAAATATCGTTTCAAATGTTTACATTCAAAAACCAAAATGCTCAGTGTAAGAACTGCAGCCTGACCTTTGTCCTCCGCCAGGACTCTGTGCTGCCTTAGCTGACACCTGCAGGGGCAGCGTGATCCAGGACGACAGCCTCCCGCCCTCTGGATCATGTTGTAATTGGTTTCTACTCTGACATCCGTCAGTACACTCTTGAGTGTTCCTACTTGATCCCTAGTCAGGGATGAGTCAAAGAGAGGAAAGGGAGAGAGAACTCTTAGTGGAATGACTTCATCTCCCTGGTGTAGACAGGCAGTTATTTTGTGGATACTTTGGTGGCTCTGTGGAGACTTCTCATGGCCTCTTCTAGCCACAGAAACAACATATATGTTTGAGTCCCTGAAACATTCTGTCCTTAGCTTCTCGTTCAGTAAGGATGCTTTCCATAAACTCCCCGTGCAAAAAGTGGGTGAGCCACTAGGATTCCCCAACCCAGCTCTGTCTTTACCCACATGTAATCCATATTTACAGATGGTTAGCATTTGGCCGTTCTTCACTCAGATGATTCCAACAGAGCAGCTTTCTCTTTGCTACATCACCAAAGCAGTGATGACTTTACCCAACCTGCTTTGATTGCCCTGAGAAGAATCAGATGCATGCTCACAATGGTCCAATGCTGGGCTTTCTAGCCTTGTTTCTGCTGTGTGGTAGAAAGGACTCATTCTTCCAACACTGAGTCTGATCTTGTTCTAGACACCTTCTCTCACACTAAGAGTCTCCCCTTCCCTTACTGTGGCTACTGAATTGTGTTAAATGATCTTTGCCAGTGACTAGACAGTTTGTTTTCTCCTTTATTTTATGGACATGGAATATTGTAAGATCCTGACCCTTGGTCAGTGGTACTTACTTCGAGATGCCCCCGAGTGAGACACTGAGATGCAGATGGATGCAAAAGCAAGAGGTTTATTTTCCCAAATGTTGGGGCTGACCTTCAGTTAGTCCCTCAAGGGGAGGTGACTAGAAGGCAACCCCAAATGGCTATTACAAGCAGTTTTTATATTTTTTAGGGGCACAGGTTACATCAGCAAGGTTACAGTTCAAACTTATTGGCTAAGCATATTATTGGCTAGCAAGCATGACATGCATTTGAACTCTACCTGGGACTTTTCAGTCAGTACATTCAGAGAATTTTTTACTCATCAATGTTCCTGTGGGTGTAGAGTGGAACCTGGCCTAGCCCTGACTCGAGGAAGGAAGTTGCAACTTGGCCTAGCCTTGACCCGAGGCAGGTGGGTGTAAGGCTGGCGAAAAATCCCAATACCCCTTAATTATCACACTCATGGAGCTGTATTATACAGATCTGTGGGTGAGCACATGGCCACAAGGACTGAACCTTGTAGAACATATCTAGTTCTTTTCTTTTTTATGTGCATTGGTGTTTTGACTGCATGTATGTCTGTGTGAGCGTGTCAGATCCCCTGTAACCAGAGTTTCAGACAGTTGTGAGTCTGTATGTGGGTGCTGGGGTGCTAGGAATTGAACCGGGTCCTCTGGAAGAGTAGCTAGTGCTCTTACCCATTGAGCCATCTCTTCAGCACCCTATACCTAGTTCTTGGTTGGCTGTTTTTTTATTTTTTTCTTTAAAAAATATAATTAATGAATATAATATCATTAATAACAATTGTTATCTATAGTCAGTACCAGAAACAGGCTTCTTCAGTGGAGTCATGCTGCCTTCGGACATTGAGGTTTCTTTGCTCAAAATTGTCAGCTTCCAGCCTTTACTCTGCTGAGCCTGGTCCCTGGAGGTGTCTACTGTTGGAATATTTTGATGGTAAGCCAGGATTTGGGTAAAATTTATACTCTGATGTTAAAGCTCAGTCTTCCTGCAGTCCTCTATCATTTGGAATTTCCCTTTCAAATATCTGTACTGATTGAATACATCTCTTTCTTCTGATATTACTTTCCTTTTTAATTGGCCTGGGGGGGATAGGTGCTGTAGCCTAACCTGTTAGGGCTGCCTGAGCCCAGACTCCTACCCTAATGATTCCATCAGCATCCCAGATTCAGCCAGCCAAGTGCTGGAAGTACAGTCCTGCCCCACCACACCCAGCCCAACAGTTCTCTCCAGTCACTCAGTCTTGTTCTTTACGTCATTACTCCTTTAGAACAATAGGCTGACCTTTCAAAGCCACCACTATGTCCCACCCTTTACCACTTGAGATTTTAAAATAATTTCTATTTTGCTGCAGAGAGTCGCCATCTGCTAACAAATACATTTTCCTTTAAACTGTTTGAGTATAATAGTGGCTGGATTTTTCCCTTCCTCCTCCTCCTCTTCCTCCTCCTCTTCCTCCTCCTCCTTCTCTTCCTCCTTCTCTTCTTCCTCCTCCTCCTCCTTCTCCTCCTCCTTCTCTTCCTCCTCCTCCTCCTTCTCCTCCTCCTTCTCCTCCTCCTCCTCCTCTTCTTCTCCTCCTCCTTCTTCTTCTTCTTTTTCTTCTTCACATGGCTAGGTTTATCTCAGGGTGACTTCTATTGCCTGGCCTTCCTCTAGAGCTGTGGTTCTCAACGTTCTTAATGCTATGACCTTTTAATATAGTTCCTCATGTTGTGGTGATTCCCCCACCAACCATAAAGATGTTTTTGTTGCTATTTCACAACTGTAATTTTGCTATAGTTATAAATGGTAATGTGGGGGGAGTTGGAGGGGACATTCTTCTGGAGACATGGGGGGGGGGAGGTATGGGATATGGAACAGCTGGAGGGTGGACAGGGTGGGAAATAAAATATGGAGTGTAAAAAAAAATTAAATAAAAAAAAGGAATATAAAAAATGGTAATATGAACATCTGATAAGCAGGATGGTCTCAGGAGGCTCCATTGGATCACCAACCAGGTCGCACTGGACCGGCAGGTCAAGAACCACCTCTTTAGTGGCATCCACTGTAATCAGATTAGCTCTCTCTGCTGGCCCAATTTCCTTGGCTTTTTACTTTAGAAGAATTTCTCTGACCCAGCCCTTCTGTTATTCAACCATCTGAATGAATTTTTAAGATTGCTTTCAGCTTAAGCTGCACATACTGACAATCATTGTGAATTTGGCTCATATCTAACCGTGAGACTGGTTTAGATTTTAAATTTCTTGTAGGCTACCTTATCTCCATGCTTGAATCAAGATGTACCAGGAGCTTTCTCCTTACCTCTTCATGCCAGCCAGATTTAATAACTCCCCCAGGGCCACATCAGTTCCTCAGGCTAGGAAGAATCAGCAGCTCCTCTCCGTGCCCACACTCCTTCTCCAAGGCAGCCATTATGAGCCTGGTCCCCTATGCATTCTGCTCTTACAGGCTCCCTGGCTTTCAGTGGCCTCTGCACTTTCAAAGGTGACAGAACTTCAGCACCTAGCAGGGTACTCAGTCCTGACCTTCACACAAGTGGCTCTGACCCTAATTTTACTACTCACTAGCATTGACTGCTACAACACCAGTATTTTTTTGTTTTGTAATTTTAGACATCTCTATATTTTTATAATAGAGGAATGTATACCACCATACCATGCATTTCAAACACACACACACACACACACACACACACACATATGTGCTATGAGGCTTCCTTTTAGCATTTTTTATAGTGCTGGAATCAAGCATACAGCCCTTCAGTATTTCTTAAATCCAGTTTCTCCTATGCATTTAATCATTTAAGAAAAGGTGTACAATTTGATCAACTTAAAAGCTTCTTTAAGAGTCGTTCTGAACTGAAATCCAAGCAGAAAAGATGAATATTTCAGACATGCTGGTAATTCCAAGGCAAAGCTTAATTTTATTTATTTGTTTTTTTTTATTTATTTTTTATTTATTTGTTTAATTTTATTTATTTGTTTATTTATTTATTATTACTGCTACTGGATAAATTAATTTGGGGGGAGTGGAATCTCTTAGTTCCATTAATAAAAGAATTTAGAAACAGACTGGAAGGAAGCAGGAGGACAATTTATTAAAGAAAACTTATTCTTTAAAAAAAAAAAACATAAACAAGGAGTCAAGCCATCAATGCGAGCAGCTCTCCTGAGAAGGAAGACAGAGAGAAGAGCAAGCCATGCCATTTGTAAGCTGCCAGCAGGCCAGACAGACAGTTATACAGTGGAAAGTGGGTAAGGGGGTCAAGTTTCAGAGAAACAGGAAAAAAGGCCAGTGTGTCCAGGAAAGCATGCCAGGCATGCCCAGGATTTGGTCAGTGACCAAAATAAAAGAAACAAAAGGGGGTGGGGGGGGGGCAATGCTTTTCTAAGTCTGGTAAGCAAGCAGTCCAGAGTGGTGAAGTACATCATCCCCTAAAGGCACAATCGCTCCTTCCCCTCCTTTCATATCATGTTGCTGAGTGAACAACTTTGTGTGGAGTGGACTCTTGGCCACATGGTGGACAGATCTTGCTAGATTAACAACAGTTCTCCTTAAAGACTTATTGTACTTTATGTGTATGAGTGTTTTGTTTGCATGTATGTATGTCCGTGTGCTATGTGTGTGCCTGGTGCTCATAGAAGTCAGAAGGAAGTATTGGATCCCCTGCGACTGGAGTTACCTATGGTTGTGAGCTGCCATCTGGGTGCTGGGAACTGAACCCAGGTCCTCTGCAAGAGCGGCATGCACTCTTAAACCACAGTCTAACTCCTAGACTAACTCTTAAAAGGAGGAGACAATAGCGTGTCATGTTTCCAGTAGCTTAGAATGTAGGGTCTCTACCCACAGTCAGAGGTAGAATTTAGATTCTACTTTTTGACCAGGAGGTCAAAAGAAACCATGGTCTCTTAATAGGCTTCAACAAAACCCAGATACCTCTGCCTTTTCAGAATACAATTTAAAGCCTAAGAAGGACCAAACCTGATGTTTATGATTCTAGTGTGATTAGGGAAACAGAAGATAAAATCCTAAACTAAATGGCCTCCAAGTCTATTGTAACATTCCCCACTCAGGTTGAGACACTGAAGTCATTCAGAACCAGACCTGGAACATGCAGGCCCAGAGCAAGGAGGAAAACAGTCTTACTCCTGCAGGTCTCAGGATGAGATTTTTGGGGTTTGGACACATTCTTGTGTCCAAACTCACTCTTGCTCCAGACTGACTTGTCCAGTCATGGCTTTCTGGCTCCACATCTCCCCCTTTCTCTTTTATAGAGGAGATATGTCATTACAGTCATCAACCTCTATGTATTTGGAGTGGTTTGGTATTGAACCAGAACCCAATTGACAGTGATTTTTGCAATGCTATTTTTCTGTCATTTTAGAAGTTGGATGAGGCAGGGTACCAGGAAAAGTATGGCCCCAGTGTCCAGTATGGGGTCAAGGAGGGGAAGAAGCCAAGCTATCAGGGGATCTGTGGGCTAAGGCTGTTGGGAGCACAGCATGCCTGGAGATCTTGCTAGAGATCTTTGGGCATTTGAATGCTTTGTTCTGCCAGCCCAGATTCATTGACACAGAAACAGCATTCCTTCCCCAACACAATGCAAGTCCCTCCCTGTTCAGCAATTAAGTCCAGTTGTTAAGTCAAGAATTATCCCCTCTTCCCACTTCCATCCACAGCTAGGGAGATGATCTGTCACTGGAGGACTCAAGTAGTAGAAGCCATGGCCTGGTCAAGCTTATCCTGGAAGTCACTGGCCAAACGGAATGTTTGGACAAAGTCTGCTCCAGTGGTTCCCATGGTGCTCAGCAAGATGGAGAGACAATGAGCAGAGGGGTGAAGACATCCCTTTTCTTTTGGTTGCTTTCTAGCTATAGTGCAAGTTCTTTGGGCTTATAGAGATAAGCCTGGGCAACAATCATTGTGGGGTGCAGAAACCTTGAAAAGGTTGTAGGAATTGGTACCAGAGTAGGGGGTGGGCTAGCACACACTGGCTTGGTGACAGTGATGTTCCAGGAACATTAGGTTAGAACCTTGAAGAGGTCCTAAGAGGCACAAGGAGAAAGATAGACTGAAGAGAGGTATGCTTTGTAACTTTCATGTGATAAGGGCCCACGAAATTCCTGAAGGGAGATGTTAATCAGAACAGCTGTCAACTGTGGCCAGGAGAGGGGAGTGCAGAAAAAGCATTGAGAAGAGTTAGGGTGGGTGGTAGGGAAAGGAGGTTGGCTGTATATTGGATGTATAGTAGTCAGGAGAGGGTAACCTGGACCTCCTTCTGGGCTCAATCCTCTTCTTGAAGAATGGGTGGGTAAAGATTGACTTGGAGCCAGGGACAAGCTGGCAGAACATGTGTAGGTTAGCTATCGGGCATTTGGCATAGCCAGTAGGGTAGAGCTTACCCACAACTCCCATTCCCCATCCTTCGTCCCAGGGATTGATGATGGAAAGTTGAAAATGAGTTTTAAGTTTGGTGAACATGGTGCCACCATGACTGGTGTATTCGACTCAACAGTCCTTGTCTGCAACCTCCATAATTGGAGGCCTCCTGGAGTCAGTCACCTGTGCTGCAGTAAAGCAAGCAGAGGAAAGGGTTGGGGATAGTGGAGATGGAATCAGAGTGAAGGGAGATCTCAATCTCCCTTTCAGCATCCTTCCAGTGGGCAGTCCTGGGCTCCTTCCTAGCAAAGAAATCTCCAACTGGTAGGTACTGGGATGGTTAGGAAGAGGCTGGGTGGAAACAGACTTAGAAAGCATAGAGGAAAGAGAAGCCTGTGGAAGGCACATGGCTTGGGCAGTGGCCACCAGGTCATGAGCAGGACATCTTTTTCTGTGAGATCTTGTTATTCTGCTGTGGGTGGTGTCTCTTCTGTCTCCCCAGTCCTCAATCTGTCATTGAGAGGCAGGCCATCTTCTTTGTCAGTGGGGTGGTATCAGACATTTCTAGCAAGGATCCAAATAGGCCTAGGCTGGTCCTGTGGAAAAATACAAGTAAACCCCCTTCTGGTTGTAAGGAGGGGGTCTGGTCCCTTCCAAATCCCATCCAAGTGAGGGTGCTACCGTGCTAGGATGGGGAGTTATTCTGGGTATGTGTCAGTGGAGGGGATAGGAGGGTGTTTGGAACTCTTATAAATGGTAAATATATTTACGGTGGTCACACATGGGAATGGGCGGTGTCCTAAGCACAAAATCAGGGGATGGCACTATGCAGGGCTCTCCCTCTCTGTTGTCAGGACAGCACGATGCTTTAACAGCTTCCTATAAGGGCAAACATCCTCTTACCACTCAGTCCAGCAATTGGATTCCCTGGCATCTACTCAGAGGATTTACATTTTGTTTCTACAGAAACATGCAAATGAATGCTTATGAACATATATTTATAACTGGCAATGATGGGAAGCAAGCAGAAGGTCTTTCATGGGGTGAATAGTGGAGAAATGGGGCACATCCGTGTGCAATGGTGGAATATTATTCAGTGCTGAAAAGAAATGAGTTGCTAAGCCAGGAAAAGACATGGAACGGGGCTGGAGAGGTGACCCAGTGCTTGAGAATACTGGCTGTTCTTGCAGAGGATACGGGTTCAGTTTCCAGCACCCATGTGGCAGCTCACAACCAATCACTGTAGTTCTAGATGACACTGATATCCATGCGTCATGCACACGCATGGTGCTCGTAAATACACCCAGGCCACACATAAAATAAAATAATAATTTTTAAAAAGAGGAGAAGACATGGAGGAAAATTTAATGCATAGTGTTGCATGAAAGGAAGAAACCTGGAAAGGCTAAACAGTGTGATTTCAATGATTTGACATTCTGAAATAGATCTAGCTACGGAGACTGTAAACAGACCAGTGGTTTATATGCATTGTTAGATAGGAAGGATGAAAGGAAACAGGATTTTATGGCAGTGAAACTATTCCATATGATATGCTAACAGTAATGACACGTCTACGCAGGCTCATCAACTCAAGCAAAAGAACTGTGTAGACTGGGGTGCTGATGGTGGTGGAGTCTGTGTGTGTGGGGGGTACAGTTGGTGCATGAAGGATCTTTATATTTTCCAACCAATTTTGCTATAATCTAAAGTTACTCTGGAAAAGAACATCTAAAAACCTATTAACCTAAGCTTGCTAATGTCTCTTCCTCAACGTCCTCAGTTTGTTTTTGTTTGTTTGTTTTTGTTTTCAACCTGTTTCTCAAATTTTCTTCACTTCCCACTTTTGTTGGTTAAGTAGTCTTTGTAAATCATTTGATGATGTTCAAGTAGCCTGCTCCGGCTGACACAACACCAAACAGCTCAAGCAAAAGACGTTTGCTTTCTTGCGAAAGTTCCAGTGGAAGCTGTCAGAGCTGATGTCTGATGAGGCCTCTCTTCCTGGCTTTCAGTATTTTCATTCTCACATGATCTTTCTTAACTGAGACTGCATCTTTTCCTATGAAGACAGTGGCCCTTCCTATTTACGGCTTACCTCATGATTTCATTCAAAATAACTATGTCCCTAAAACCTCAATACCCAATAGTCACCCTAGAAGTGAGGACTCTAAGAAATGAAGTTGTGAGTGTCACAACTCACCTGAAAGCGATGTGCTTATAAATAATTTGTTGAATGTTCCCCTTCTGTTCAGCATGTTTCCATCAGGTACTTTGAAATTACGTGCAAATGGCTTCTATGCTTCCAAGAGGAAGCCAGTGTGTAGCTGGCCAGTGATTAGAAGCCTGACTTACTGGAGAATGTCACTAAGGTCTCTAACTTGTAATATTGACAAAGCATTCAATCTTGGCAGAATGAGAAGCCATGAGAGCTTTGATGGGACCACTACTGCGTTTTCTCAGTCAGCTTCAATGCACATTTTAAGGAAAAAATAATCAAAAAGAAATAAAAAATTAAGTTGCATACAGGAAGTATTCCTTTTTAGGAAGTATGATTTGGTGGGCAACCAGGGGCAGTGTGTGGAGGATTGTCAACGGCTTGGGATTGGCATTCACAAATGTCAAGGATCTACTGTCTTATGTCAGAGAGACAGGGCAATTTGTTTTTCCTTCCTTTGAAGGTAAAATCATGAAAAATTCATAATGAAAATTCATTTGTGAATAGTTGGCTCGGGATTCACCCCAGCACTAGAAATTATCTGAAGGGACATGGAATGAAATGTCACCTTCAAACTTTAGCATGTGGGAAAAAAATACAGGAATACAAAAATCCTATACACAGGGAACCAGCCACCAGGAAAGCATGACAAACCGCTTTTCATGAATTCTCTCTGAGGAAAAATGTTTTTTTGTGCCCTACCCCCAGCCTTGAGCAGGCCTGAAAGACCTTGTTTACCACAATAGATCAAATAATAGGACCTAGGTAGAGTTACCCACCTTGGCTGCACGTATAACCTGCTACAGGAACTTAGAATAGACTGCCCTCTGAGCTTGCCTTGAGACATCTCTGGCTGTGACTAAGGATGGGTTTCACTACCCATCTCTGGCTGAAACAAGAAGGGGTTCGGTGGGGCTTTCCCTTTAAATTAGAAGAGCTGAATATTAAACTCCGATCCTTGATCAGAGAACTTTGTCTTGGCTTCATGCTTTTCTTGCCTCTCCATCTCCCCTTTTTCATTTCCAGCCCCCCTTTCAGGGGAACCCAGTTGGTCCATGACCGCAGGCAGCTACAATTTTTGAGCAATGAATACTTTTTATTTTGTTACTCAAAAACATACTTTATTTTTTTTACCAATTGTACATTTATCTTGGAGGTAAACAATGAGTTTCTGTTGTCAAGGGGTTGAGAGGAAAGGGGAGCTGCTTTTGATGAGGATGGAGATGTAATATTTAAAATAACACTTTATTTCAGTTCCTTAATTTTTTCCCAAGTAAACTCAACAGGAAGCAATGAATTGAAATTACAGCAAGAAGCAATTGTGTTCTTCAGAAAGGAGATCTTTTTAGAACAATGTGAGAGAAGGCTGGAACTGCTTCCTCGGGGAGGCTGAGCACTCTTTGTCCTTGGAGGAACACTCTCTGTCCTTGGAGGTGCTCTTCAGGGAAGGATGATTCAGTGGAGGCAAAGGCTGGATTCTTCCTGTGTCTCAGAAGCCGGGAGAGGCAGGGTGCAGGGGTGGGTATCCTGGCTCTGGTAGGGCCAATCAATAGGAGGCTCAATTCTGTCTCAGCCTGTTCCAGCCTATATGCAACCAAATGGTGTTCTCTGAGCGTCAGTGTCGTTTTCTTCAGTCCAGGGTTGCTGAAGGATCAAATAGAGCAGATAAAGTGCTTGCATTATGTCACTAAGCATTATGCATTAAGCAGTCGTAGTTCTATAAACTGCAGCCTTATTGATAGAAGACCGTAGACTTTGTTCAGAAAAGTGAGTAAACACTGAAGAAGGCAGCTATGCCTAGCACTGTGCTACAAACTCCCTCCACCCCGCCCCTCCTCAATACTGGTTGTCTGGCTTCATTATTGTGACCGAACACCAGACAAGCAGCAGCTTAATGAAGAAAGAGTTTATTTGGGCTTATGACTTGAGGGGACAGAGTCCATCTTGGTGAAGGAGGCGCGGTGCAGGAGCAGAGCATTCAATAGCAGGAGAAGGTTCAGATGGCCAGCGGTTACATCGCATCAGCAGCAGTCAGGAAGAAGAGTGCAGACAGAAAATGGGCGTGGCTAAAAGCCCCACCCACTCCATACTTCCTCCAACTTGGCCCCACCTCCAAAAGGTTCCACAAACTTTCTTTTTTTTCTTTTTTCTTTTTATTTTCATGTTTGCCTTTACTGGAGGAGAAAACTTAGAAATATATTCAAGTATTTTTTTTTGAACATGAAATGCTTTTTTATAGCATGTTTTACAAGGGGAGGGGGTAAGAGGGGTCAGGTGGTAGAAACGTACAGAATCTTCTTGGCCTGTGCCTTGAAACATGTCATGGTCTATCCGGTACACTGCCTTGAATTATGATCTACCTGCAGTTCTTCAGAAGATATGGTACACAAACTTTCTAAAACAGCATCACCAGCTGGAAGACAAGAATCTCACACTTTAAACACAACAGTTTTTCACCAGCCCGAGTGGCTTCTTTCTTCTCAGACATCATGCTCTTTGTGTGGGAATTCTTGGGGCTTTTGTTCCAGCCTGTGACTTGTGGGTTTAGAGAGCAGTCAAGCCAATTAGTGGTTAAGTCCTCGCCTGCAGAGCATGCTAGTGTTGTCGAGAAGCTTAGACCCTGACCCAAGATGCAGTGGGCATGGGTGGACACTGTCCTTGGCTTGATGGCTAGTAATGCTAAGTTCAAATCCCACCTCTTGGCCACATGCTGAGGAGCCAAGGCCAGTTTTGATAAAATCCTTCCCACGTCAGAAGCAAAAACTTCCATGTAGGAGTCCTACTCACGCCTTTCTACCTCTTATTTTGCCTAAGGTCTGCCAAGAATCCCATCCTAAGTAGTGTGTACTTCTTCCAACTGCAGAAGAGGAGAGTTTCTACACAGTGCTATGTGTTAGGACTTTAGTATTTTGCAGTGTCTAGCCTGAGGCTCTTACTAACACATTGGTTCCCATTCAGACAATGAAGAATCCTGCACTGGTTCATATGCTCTACTGGGACTCTACCATGGGGAAGCTGGTAGACTAGCAGGCTGGTAGTGTAGAGACACTTGCACAAATCTGGGCATGAGTATCTCCCTCGGTTTGTATCCATGGAATCTCATTTATTTCACCTGGTACCTGGTGGTGCCCAAACTTGCCTTCCCGAGCAGGTCTTTCAGCCTTCCATTGGCTCGCCAGGCTGCATTCAGCTTGTTCAAAGCCAGACCCCACAGGCCCTTCTTGGATCTCCTGGACCTCCTGGACTGTTCCTGTTGCCAACAAGAGTCTTTTGCATGTCCCTTACCTTTGACTCCGCTATGCAGATCCTTGACCTGAAATCTCCTAAGTGTTCTGGACTTTCCCTCCCAGGCAAACCATGGATTTCTTTTCTCCTTACCACTGAATTATTAAGGGTTGGATCAGGATCACATCCTCATAGTGCAGGCTAGAAATGGTTTTTGTTACTATTCTTGCTGTATTCCAAATACATAACAGAGAGCAACTTAAGGAAGGCTTTAGTTTATTTTAGCTCATGGTTTGAGGGAACAGTCCACATGATGGGGGAAGTATGTAGCTAGAGCCACCATGGGTTGGCAGCAGGAGTGTGGGGCTACTCACATATCTGAGCAGGTCCAGGGCAAAGACAGGAGTCCTAGAGGAGTCATCTGGATTTCTTTTTTACCTGTTAATTATATATATATTTGGCCTTTTGAAGCAGAGTCTCAACTGGATCTGGGCCTGGTGGTAGCTGAGTTGGCAGCCTGCCAGCTTTCCCACGTCTATGCCACCAGGTCTCCCACTTTGCCCAGGCAAGAGGTGAAGTTATCTCTCCTGTCTGCAGCAGCTGGAAAGTGGCTCTCCTGTGCTCATACAATCTGGGCCAGTTCTCCCATTCTCACACCCTCAGGGCCAGCTCCTGCACACTGCCCAGGTAAGAGGCAGGGCCAGCTCCTCCATACTCATGCCCGCTGGGCCAGTTCACCTGCATCCTTGCCACCAGGGCCAGCTCTACTGTGCTGCCCAGGCAAGGTGCAGGCCTGCTCTCCTGAGAACTGTAGCTGGTATGATGTGTAAGCAGCTCTGTGTAGTCCTCAGAAGTCAACATGGCCCCAGGTGGTAGCATAGACCAGAGACGTCCATATGGTCTTTGGTGGTAATATGACCCATGGACAGCACAGTCCTCTGCTGCTGCAGGGTCACAGACCCAGACATGGCTCTACTCATTTTTATTCATTCCAAAACTCCATGTCGTGGCACAGTGCTACCCACATTTGAGACAGCTCTTCTTTCATCTGCAAACACCCACAAAGACACATCCAGAGATTCAAATCACTAATGCATCAGTCCATTTTCTGGAAGGCAGACAAAAAGCATAGGAAGACTTGTGCAGGGAACAGTTCCTTCCTGAGACATGCCCCACCTGTGAAGTTCAGCCATTCAGCTGGCCAGTAGATCATTTCTTCTTAGGCGCACAGCTGATGGGCAGGAAGAAGTTAATCTTCCATGCAGCAGGCAGCCTCTGTTCTTCAGCAGAGCACAGAGTGCACCTGGGAGAGAGTGGCGCTTGTGTGGAGCAATTATCCTGTTTGTGCAGGAAATAGGGAAGACAGAAGGCACCAGGCAGAAATCGCAGTTTGAGTGCTGAGCACGCGGTAGTCAGCCATTTAGCTATTAATTCATTAAACACAGGTACTTACATTGGCCAAGGATGGTGGCAGGAAAAGGCAATAAAACCGACAAGGAGCAATCATTTTTCTCAAAGAGCTGATAATTCAGTTGTGGGAAGTTCAGAGATTTGAGTACTTGCTATGTGTGTGACAAGCATGGAGAGGAGAGAGGGCTATCCTGTCCTGGCAGTGGAAGGTCTCTGAGGCCTGTAGGCCTGGTTTGATACCTTGCACCTTGCCTTACTGCAACTGAGCTACCTGGAGGGGGATCACCCCTGATTTCAGACACTAGATGCCAGTTCCAGTGACCCCAGTCTGCCTGCCTGCACCCATAACTGCCTGCCTGTCCACAGTTTCAGGGTCTGACAGCTTGATAAAAAAATATCACAGAGAACTCAAAAAGGGCCTCCAGTTACTAGGGAGGGGACTTCCGCCCCTAGACCAAGCAGAGAGGGGCCACTCAGAACCCCCTCTGACTGGCGATCTAAATTCTTGCTTAGGCTGCGAGGCTAAGCACTGCAAGGGAATAAAAATAAAAGATAAAAATATCTCTCTGGGTTCCCTGAGGGACAAGCCTGACTGCATAGGGGTTGATGTCAAAAGTATCCCCTCTCCAGGAAAAAGATATCGGGACGGGTATGGTATCAGTATGCCTCACTGAACAATGACAGGAGGACCAGAGCCATTACAAGGTCCCCTTTAATTACTGGAGGTCAGGCCTCTATCCCCACCTTAGCAAGATTAGAATCTCCACAATCCTTCTATACTTAGAGAAAGGAGGAGATGTCAGGAACACCCTTGCTTATACAGTGAAGGCCTAAAATCAGCAATAGGCCTAAGTTAGCCATACATGCTTGCTAACACAAAGTCTTGGTCTCTGTGGAAAAACACTGAAACAGATAGCTATAAGATCTTGTAAACAGGCAGCTTTGGTGGAAATTTACAAGCCTGGATAAGGACTAGTAGTCATAGACCTTATGGATAGGTAGCCTTGGTGGAAAGTACCAGCTTAAATAAGAAACAAGTGAATCAGAATTCAGCTGGGGGCCGGAAGAGAGACCAGCAGAGGAGAGGTGAGCACAATTAGGCAATACCTTCTTCACTTCTCAGCCCTCTGCTAGGGACAGAGGAAAGACTTATTACTCTACAAGTATTGTCTGAAGTTAGTCCTTGCCAGCCAGTGTAGGGACACAGGGCTCCTCACTTAAGCAGTACAAGGTGGGACACAGACTTTCAACACCCAGCCTGGAGAAGTAATGGTCTTCATTCTCTTGAGTCCAACCAAAGCTTGACTGACTAAACGAGGCACTGACCATGGCTCATCTCTTTAAAGAGAATAGTAGCTGTTATTTCTGCTCTCATTATCTGGAAAAACCTGTGTACTTGACCTGTGGATACACCTGCTGCTTCCGATGCCTTGACTCACTAGAGAAAAGTCCTGAAGGAGACGGTATACTGTGCTCCATTTGTTCTGATGTCACTTTGAAAGAAGATATCATACATGCTAAACAGTTAGGGAACCTGATTACCAAGATAAAAAACGTAGCATCGGCGCTGAATTTTATTCTGACAATGAACCCAGTTATAAAGGTATTTCAAGTAAACGTGACCTTAGATGTGGACACAGCCCAAAACAACCTCATTATCTCTGATGACCTGATGAGTGTCTACTATACGCCTCAGGAGCAAGACCGAAAGAAATGTGCAGAAAGATTCCAAACTTCTCCTTGAGTCCTGGGCTCTTCCCGGTTCACTTCCGGCCGCCATTACTGGGAGGTAGTGGTGGGAACCAGCAAAGAGTGGTATATAGGCATTTGCAAAGAGATCATTAATCGAGAAGAGGCTATTTATTTGTCAGAAAAAAATGGCTACTGGACCGTGGGCGTGAGAGATAGGTCCAGCACTGATCCCTTAACTCCGCTACTTGTGAACCCTCGGCTGCATAGAGTGGGTACTTTCCTTGACCTGGTGAAGAAGAGTATTTTTTTCTGGGACCTTGGCGATGGCTCCCATATCTATACATTCCTTGAAATTCCTGACACGGATCCATTTTGCCCATTCTTTTCGCCAGCAAATACCCATCCAGATGACGGAGAACAAGTCCTCAGTATCTGTCCTGTGACAAATCCAGCCATTTTTGGACTTCCAGTTAACCCCGCATAAGGGAAATAACCTTTGAGTATGAAAGCTGCTATGGAAGTCATAACCATGGCTAAGAATTTTTGAGTTTGGTATACATAGAGTACAAAAGCATTACAGAAATATATGGAGGGCCTCATGAATTCTAACTAGTTACAGGAAATGGCATTTTTAATATAAAATATTATCATGGTTGTTTCCTTTGGAATTTATGTTTAAATTTCTGTTCCCATTCATATATTGTGAACTTTTACTTTGAATGGTTTCCTTTTTAGTTGCTACAATATTAGTGTATGGTGTTGTGGAATAAATTAAATTAACATAAAGAAAAAGAAAAAAAGGAACAAGTGAATCATAGACAGAGTCATAGTAACCTGTTCCCTGCTTCTTCACCCAGCTGATACCTTGTTTTGGAAGATATCTGTACTCCCCCTGAAAACACCTACGCTCCTGTATCATCCCCTTCCCCACATCCTGCCTTTATGTATATATAACCCCTGTGTGAAAAAGTAAAAATAATGGTTTGATCAGCCTATAGACAAGCTGTGGTTCTTTGCGTTCGCCTGTTCCACCATTCTCTCTTTCAGGTGGTTCCCCACCCCCCCAGACCATGTTCACCGCCCTGCTGGATGGGACATATGCATATGTGCGATTTGTGTGGAGGTATACATATGTGATCACATTGTATGTGTGTAGATCAGAGGACAACTTCAATGCTGTTCCTCAGGAGCCATCTACCTTGTTCTCTCTTTCATTGTTAGTTAGTTAGTTAGTTAGTTAGTTAGTTAGTTAGTTAGTTAGAGACAGAGTCTTACTGGCCTGGAACTTTCTTTCTTGGCTAGACTTGTCATGCACCCCAGGGATTTACCTGTCTGCCTCCCCAGTGCACTACCATGCCCAGCCTTTAAAATGGGGGTTCTGGGATTAAACTCAGGTTTTCATGCTTACAAGGTAAACATTTTACTGACTGAGTTATCTCCCCAGTCCATTACATGGCTCTATTATAACAGGCATGCACTGTATGAGGTTGAAGAAAGACACATAGCTTCTGTGTCCTTCCCTTGGTTGTCACCCTCCTGGCACATCAGCCTATTCACAGGCCAAAAAGCTCCACTGAGCTGCAGTATGCAAACCAGCCATCAGGTCTTCAGTCTGCTTGTTCAGTAGGCATGATGGCTTAAACCACTGGATTTACCGCTGAGTCCCTGCAGGTCTCTTCCTCCTTTGAGCCTCTGGCTGGGCCTTCTCAAACGCCATCGTAACACTAGCTTGGGAGCTACCACTAATCAATTTAAAGCATGAAGAAAGCATTCATCAGGAATTTCCAAGAGTTTTTAGGACCTCTATGGCAGGCTCTAGGCTAAGGAGGAAACATATTCCATTCCGCACATCTTTAAAACATTTAAAGATGTATTTTGAAAGTTGACAACCATGACAATCACCAGCTTCCCTTGTGAAGTTGGGAGGCTCTGTCACCTCTGAACTGAGCCATCTTTTCTTTCTCTGTATAATATAGGAAGTGTCATTTCTACCATTAAGGCCATTAAAACCCAGGCCAGTTGAAACGAACCTGTTGAGTCAGTGAGGGGATAGACGAGCATTACAGACTCAGGTCAGCAAGGTCACAGAGCAGACTGCCTGGAGCATGGCCATTGGGAGCAGAAAAGGCCAAAAACTGGGATTCTTGGTTCAAAATCCAATGGCCACCTACCTGAGACACTTGTCAGGTCACTCAACCATTCTGGACTGTGATTTCCTATCTATAGACTGAAGAGCTGAGACCTGGAAGCCAGTAGCCAACACTGCTTACTGGCCAGTATGATATTATTCTGAGAGACCAAGAAAACGCAGAGAAGCTGGGTTGATCTGGAATTTAAGCTCTCAGTTTATCGGAGCTACTGTTGGCTGATTTGCTGCTGTTCATTTGAAACTATGCTGATTGGTATTTTCTATATGTCTACCTTCCTTACCATTAAATGCCTTCCCTGCCTCTGTGGAAGAGAAGCACACACATATGGACACACTGCACACTCTCTAAAGTAAAACTCTGCCATGTAGGAATCTTGGAACTACACGTTCCCCAATCACTTTAGCTTGATAACTCTCCATTCACAAATGGAGGCCACAATACCAATCTCTGAGGGCTGTGGGTACAATGCTTGCTAATATATGTTGATATTTTGCAGACAGAGGTTAATTTACATAAAATCTGCTTCTGAGCACAACTGGCTCTGCAAAATAGGAAAGTGCTGCCCCCTTCTCTACTCACCTCTCAGGCCACCAAGTGATTTTTGCAGAGCAAGTGATTCATATCCTACCCAAGGCCAGACAGCTCTTGCTGCTGTTATGTAATTAACCTTGCTTTGTTACTTCCCTTGTTCTTTCTTACTGTATGGACCTCCAGAGAGGAAATCATTTGCCTGACAGGTTGAATTTAAAACATGGTAAATGCCAACGAGTCAGGGATTACTGGAAGAGCAAAGAGGTTATTTTATGGTTAAGGAACCACAGAAAATTATGGAAGGAAGAATGGCCCTGCTCCCACCATTGAGAGTCCACCATAGAGATCCAGAAGGATTAGTGTCTGGGCTAGAGTGTCAGTCACACCCCTACTTATAGCACTAGCAAGGGAGAAATTCAGGAAGACAGAAATCAGAGCTCTCGTGCGGCACCTCTGGCTGGTGAACCAAGGACGTAAGAACATGAGGTCCTTTCTTCTATGATGCCTGGCTAATTTCAATCATTGTTATGATGACTATAGAACCTGGTGACCCTACATTCTTGTCAGAGACCCTGAACCTGAAGATCAGCTAAACCACATTTTGATTTCTGACCCAGAGAAGATGTGTGATGATGAAGGCCTTAAGTCACTCACAGTTGCTGATACTTTGTTGCCCAGTGTTATCTATTGTTTGACTGTGTCTCTCCAACCCTGACAAACCACAAGAAATCTGCAGCAACCTAACAGGAAGCCGAGCACAGCTCTGTACTTCCAGTCCCAGGCTGATGGTGACATGGTCAGTGATGTTGGCTTCCTTACGCTTTGTTCCCATTCAGTCCCCCACCCAGTGAGCCAGGTCAATCACAGAAGACACTCCACAGTTCATCACTCTGCCTTTGGCTTCCCCAGCAAACTCCAATCTGAGCATGCTAACATGGTCCCCACAGCTTCTTCTTTAAATGCTGAGTCTTTCCACTTCTACCTGACTCTGCATCTCTGCCAATTTGCATGGAATGGTGGCTGGTGGCCTCACCATGGCAACATCTGAGCAAACAGCCTACTTCCTATCATTTTCTCCTGGGGTTGGGGATGTCTTCTGATTCTCCCCACAGAGTTGGGTAGCTTCTTGCTGGTCATTTTAGAAGGACAGAGCCCTATGAGCTTTCATAGGGAGAAGGGAAGGGGGCTGTGGAATAAGGTAACTGTCCTTTTTTGATGAACCCTGAATTTTCAAAAGAGAAACATGGGTTCAGAGTGAAATTATGACACTGTCCTGTGCCAGGCAGTGACAAACACACTAAGCAGAGTGCTGTCTGTGATCACCTTTCTAAGAAACAGCCCCAGAGAAGAGATTAACATCTCCAATTGCTCATGGAGAGATGGATGACTCGGCTCCTCCAGTGGGTGAAGTGTGTTCTACCGAAGATGCTGCTGACATCATGGACAGCTTAGAGTGGAACCTTACTCCCTCTGTCATTTCCTCCCAGCATTCTGCTCTCTCAAGGCTCCTGCTCCCATCAAATTTCCTAGCAGAGCCACAGGTGGTAAAGCCAGTTGTCAAGCCATATGTGACAAGCATAGCCCCACAATGATCAACCAGGGTATGAGAGAGGGGTTACCCTAAGGGAGGCTCAGGCAGGGGCATCAGTGCTTAGGGAGAGAGGACTATAAAGGGGTTGGCATGCATTCAAGGTCTGGAAAATAAGCTTCATTCTGTTCCACAGACAAACCAGATCAGTGGCCGATTAACTAACAAATATCTCTCATCTCCCATCTGGTGTGACTTTGGGCTGTGTATCTGTTACTGTTCTGTTGCTGGGACAAAATGTCTGACAAAAGCAAGTTAAGGAGGGAGGGCTCATGTTAGCTCATGATTCAAGGGTGCAATCATGGTGGGGAAGGTGTGGGGCATGAGTGAGGTGCTTGGTCACATGGGAGTTCCCTTCAGGCCTTCTGGGTAGCAGGAACATGAACCACAAGGGGACAAGAATGAAACCCAAATTAGGTACTGGTACTGGGCCAAATCTTTGAGAGTCTGACACCAGTCTTTTTTTAAGCTATATTTAAGCACAGCACAATTCTGGAAGAAAGTTTTCTGATAAGTTATCTCAGTCCCACAAGTACAGCAAAGCTTAAGACATGTTTACAATGAAGCTCTTTACAAAGTATGTATGGCTTCTTTCATAAAGATGGGTTCTGTTGACTCAAACAGTGCTCATGATAAAGGGCTAGGAAGGATGACCTAAGATATCACAGAAGTCACTTAGGCTGTTGTAAAGTACAAGTGCCATTTCCCATAGGGTTAGGTTCTATGGCCTAGAAGCAATGCTCAAGATTTAGGAGGAAAAGGTCAGAGATAAACATAGTATTCTGGTGGGTAGGGGGAGAGCCTGGCTCAACAGAGAGCAAAGAATTACCAGGTTGTAAGCTACATTTTACCCCAAGCATTCCAGGAGAACAGCTAAATAGCTTCTCCTTTTGGAGAGAGAAGTAGCATGTTTATGTCTTCCTGGCTTCTTTGGTGTTTATCTGTGTGCACAAGGACCTTTTGCCTTCTGTATGGTCACTGCATGGTCACATCATACCACAGTCAGGAAGAGGAGAGTTGACTGCAACTCCATTTCTCCTTTTTATTCTTTAGTCTAGGACCACACCTTGGATGGTGACATCGACATTCAGAGTGGCTCATAGGCATGCCCAGAGGTGTGTCTCTTGGGTGATTCTAGATACTATCAAGTTGACATTAACCATCACAGGGAGTAAAGATGGACTTAGTTCTCCATCGCCACCCAGGGGAGGCAAGAAGACAGGGATAAGGTGTTTAGCAGAGTCCATCTACCTGGCTGACGAAGTGACTTCATTGTAGGCAAGATGGTGAGGGACAGTGGTCCTGTTGAAGAGGAAGTGGCATGGTGCCCCCTCTTCCTGATATGCTATTAGCATTATTTGTGGGATAAAAAGAGGAGCACCTGCCCCTTGTTGCACGGGCCAGTGGCTCTGTCTGTGCATTGTCAGTTTACTTGTCCCCTTGTCGCCTCCTATCCTCTCTGCAGTCTTGACAGAAGTATTCGGGATGGTGTGCCATTTTCTAAAGCAGAAGGTGCACAGAGCAGCAGGAATGCTAAGCATGAAAGTCCTCAATATGGAGTAGACTCCCCACGAAATGTGGTAGGCTCAGGACGCAGACTCCAAGACACGGTGTGGGAAGAAATGGCTTCAGCCATTCCTTAGCAGTGCTGTGAGATTGTTGGTGAAGCTCAGTGTGTAGAAGATGCCTCTTGCTGCTAGCGTTTCGAGAGCAGATAGGAGAGAAGCACTGTGGACACCTTCTTCCCCACATCTTTGTAGTAGGGACCCACAATCTGTCACCAGCGTCTCTATACTCCACTCGACTTCCTGTTCCTTATGTCTCTCCACTGAAAGAACTCAGAGAAAATGTAGAAGACAAGGCAACTCTGTTGCAGGATAGAGCAGACTTCCAAGGGGAGAGAGTGGACAGTAGCCAAAGAGACGACTGTCCCATGGCTTTCCTGAAGGGTTTGTCCCAGTGGTTGACAGTCTAGATTGAGTCTTATATAAAGAAACAATATATCTTGTTCTTTTTAACAAAGCCTCCTGCTAGCAGGCATGTCTAACCTGTACCTCATGGGCCTCATGCACCCAGAGACAGTTATGATAAATGTGGTCCAACACAAACTCTTTAACTTACTTAAAGCACTATGGTGTTTATTAGTCTTTTATTTTGTAACTTGATCGAGTGGCTTTTAAAAAATAGTTTGTTTTTATTTTTAACTATATGTATATGTATGTAGTTTTGTACATGTGAGTGCAGTACCTGAGACAGCCAGAGGAAGGCATTGCTGGAAGTTGCCTGAAGTGATGCTGGGAACAGGTACTCTGCCTGAGTGTGAACTTTGTAGGTGACAGTGTTGTGTAATGTTGAGACAAGAGGTTAGCCACAGCTGTGTGCAGGGCTCCTGGAGACAGCTATAGAGAGTTTTCCATTAGTGACTTTTAGGGCCAGAGATACGACTCAAGATCCATTCCTCTGACTAGAAATTATGATTTTTTTCCCTGCTCCATTCCTTTGAGCATAAGGGTGTGACCCACCCCAGGATCCTCCAAGGCTGCTAACATCTAACCAACCACCGGACATTCCCACTTTCTTTCCACTTGATCAGATTCAGCGTTTCAGCGTCCGGAGCTCTGTCTGATAACAATTCACGTTGCATGCTCTTCGCTACCCAAAGAGTGCTGATTAAAATTGTTACACTAAAAACAGATATGTTGGGAAATCATCTCAGCTTCCCCAAGCTGGAAAATGGACTTTGAACTTAGAGCTTACTTACTAATGATTTAGTGAACCCATTGCACCCCACAGCTTCCTGTGCTGTTGTGATATTCTGAGGGGTTGGAGGGAAGGAGGTTATACAAAGGGTTAGCTGAGCCAAGCTACTTGAGCAATGAGCCCTCTCAGAGCCCCGGCTTCCTGCAGCTTTTTGCTGCAGCACAGGATTTTAGCTTAGGAAAATTGCTCCTTCCTCCCAAGGCTCACCACTGAATGGAAGTAATCACAGCCTGCTAAGTTATAGTTCTTCCTGCACGAAGCAGTCAGAGGGCCTGAGCCCATCAGCTTCTCAATCAGCAGCTGTTCCCGAATCCTCTGACACAGCCTTCATTAGGTGTGGGCAGATGCAGAGCTCAGAGGGGCTGCAGCAATGCAAGCTTCTTTACTTTTCTGTTGTTGCTGCCAACTTTTAGGATCTGCATAACGTGTTCTTATCCTGAAAAGAATCCTCTCGGGTTTTTGAATCTCACCCTTGCGTGGAGTTTGGTCCTTTAGAAAGTTTATCCTCCCATATGGCGGAGGAAAGATAAGCAGTCTGGGCTGTGGACTTGGAAAGCTAGCCACGAGGAGCAGCTGCCCAGACCCTACAGTGTGGCCAGAAAGCCCCTGAGGTCCCAGAGGTTTGAGCATCTAATCTCAGCAGATGGCCAAAGCTCAGTGCTAATGGAGCCAGCGGTTTATATCTGAAGCAGTTCATTGTGAGCCTGTATTTAAATAGTTTCTGTCTTTGTCTCCATAGAAGAAGCATGATAACCCCACTAACCTGTGCTCAGCTTTGGACTCTTCTGCCCGTCTTCTGTTCCCTTGCTTCATCTCTACTAGGACTCCTCATCTGCCCAAGAGCACACTCTAGAAAACCAAATCATTTTTCCAGGTGTCTTTATCATTTCTATTTCCTCTATATTGGCTCTTCTTCTCCCTCCCAGAGTCCCTTGTGCTCCCTTTCCTAACAGATATCTTACCTATAGTGTTTTGTTTTGTTTTGTTTTGTTGGTTTTTTGAGAAGGTTTCCCTGTGTAGCCCTGGCTGTCCTGGAACTCACTCTGTAGACTAGGCTGGCCTCGAACTCAGAAATCCGCCTGCCTCTGCCTCCCAAGTGCTGGATTAAAGACGCGTGCCACCACTGCCTGGCCTATAGTTCTTGAAGTTTCTTTTTAATTGTTTTCTTACATTGTTACACTATTTTTATTAAACTTTATTATCAATTTTCAAGGACAGGAATCCTGTCTCCTTCTTCAAGAAGCCATTTAAGGAGACAAGCTGTAGTGAAAAAGAGATGTGCTCAATGTGCCTATGTTGGAAGAAGGGCAGAGGAGTCTAGTAATGCCCCTGGACCAAGTCCACCCTTGGGAGTCCTGACTTGAAGTCTAGGTTTAAACAGAAAGCAAGAAGAATCCATAACCACAGAGTCATGTTCAAGGAGTCCCACCCATACTTGTCTCAGCTGCAGTCCTCCCTGAAGGTGGTTTGCTAAGTTGTCAGAACTGTGTGACATCACTTTCCAGGAAACAACACATTCCTTCTCGGGCTGGTACCAGGCTCCAGCCTGTTCCTTCTCCCAGCTTGATATTCCTAGAGAAATTTCATCTTATTGAGTAGTCTGAAAGACAAAGATAGGCACAGTGTTTCTTTAGAATTTCTTCATTCCTGACACACATGTAGAAAGAACTAGAAAAGTAGCTGTAAGCTTCCTTAGTTTTAAATGAGTTGTGGGTATGTATACTGTGAGAAAATATGGAAGCCAGAAAAGGGTTCTGGATTCCTCTGAGCTAGGGCCAAAGGTGCATGTAGGGCTCCTGGCTTGTTATGTAGGTAACAGAATGTGAACTCTCGTCATCACGATTGTGTGAAGAGTGCTCTTTTAAATCTATGATTCCAAATTGGACCAAGTGGTAAAAAAAACAAAAACAAAAACAAATTATTATTCTATCCAGTCATATGGGACCCCAAACTACTTCATTTCCAGCATCCCCTGCCAATAGCACAGATTTCAGGGCAGACTAAAAGCCTTCCTTCTCTGCCTTTGATTCTCTGCCAAAAAAGCAAGTTGTAATAGCTTCAGCCTTCGTACATACCATATCCTGAATAATTAGCTTTTCCTGGGACTCATTTGAGTGATCTTTGTTTACCTCTACATTCTTATTAAGCAAAGTCATCCAGCGGACAGCCCTATCTCACATCTAGAACTTTCCAGCAAGCCGGATGGTTGCTCACGCCTTTAATCCCAGCACTTGGGAGGCAGAGGCAGGCGGATTTCTGAGTTCGAGGCCAGCCTGGTCTACAGAGTGAGTTCCAGGACTGCCCAGGCTATAAAGAGAAACCCTGTCTCAAAAAAACAAACAAACAAACAACAAAAAAAAAACGAACTTTCCAGCAGCATATAGACAAGCATTCATGAAACCAAACCAGCTATACAAAATGTACCCAGCTCTCATTCTTAAATGTAGACAGATAGCCAAAGTCACTAGACTTGGAAAACCAGCGGTGCACAGAAAACAGAACAGAGCAACCTTGGGGGACGTGCATCTTTCAGAGACCAGGAACAAGCTTTTGAAAAAAAATTTAATTAGATCTTCAGTGAGACTTAAGAAGACATTACAGCCACAAAACCCAGAGCAGCAGGCTGTGAAAAACAAGGGACCGGGAAACATCTCCCGGAAATAATTAGAAATGAATTGCTGAAATTAAAAAGATTGGAAGATGAATTCAAGAAACTATATGAACACCGTGTAGAGAGATAGTCTGTAGAGCAGAAGAGAAAAACTAGGTTAAAAACGTAACTTTGTATGGATAAATGGTTAGGGGTGGATACCTCTCAGCCATGGTCTTGGAGTAGAAGGTGGTGCTGGCTGGAGCTATGAGCTGCGTGTCCCATGTGTATTAGTGCTTACCGAAACAATCTGAGACTCAACAGTCCTCTTTTATAAAACCTCCCACGTATCTGTCCCAAGTGAAAAGGGGCAGGAATCGGTCTCTAGCCACATGAGGTCTCCCAGCTTCGCCAGGCTCTGTTCTCTACCCTTGCTTCCTTATTGACTACAGTTCTGCCTCACTCCACTGCGGGCCAGGCTGTACAGTGCAGACACAGGAGATAGGGGGTCAGCTGGGGACGGGGGTTGGTTGTAGCTAGGATGAGAGGTCAGCTTGAGATGGGAGTTGCCTAAGACTGGGTGTGTAGGCTAAGGATGTGGAGTCAAGTGAAGCTTTGGGGTCTGCTGGAGCTGGGAGTTAGATTTTGCTGGCTTCAAACACATTTTGGCCATGTTCTAGTCTGAAAAGGCATCAGGGCTTTCAGGAGACTGAACTGAAACACCTGTCATGCCGAATACTTAGAGCCCTTCCTGAGCATCCAGTGCTTGATGGATGGATTCTGACTAGTTAACAGAACTAGTTCTGTTTGCCTCACCTCAGTTTTAACTCTCCTTTGGTGAGTTTTACACTTATAACTAAAAACATTTTAAAATCATTAAGCTCTTGACTGTATGAGCAAGATGCTCTCAGATTTCCCCAAGGTCCTCCATTCTGACGAGAAAGATGGGAGTGGGAGTATTCCTGTATTATTATTATATGTTGGCTAGCTTCAAACTTACAGCACTCCTTCAGCCTCAGACTCCACAGTGTGTGTCACCATGTCTGGCTTCCTGTAGGTAATTTTGAAGGTGTATGTATTGGTTCATTTATAAGCCATGGGCAGCTCTGTTCTTTGGGGTCTCTATGCCTCAATGGGCTTTGAGAACATTTTTTTTCTGTTCTCCACTGAAACTCAATGTTTGCTTCTGTGAGACTCTCTCAGGACCCATCGAGCTGGCCCTTGTCTTCTAGATATCCAATACACAAGTTTGTCCCCGTTATTGCTGACCAGTGTCCCCTACTCCAGATTCTGAGCTCCACACTTGGTTTTACAATTCTAGCACTCTTCTGGGGACACATCTGTTTCATGAATAAACAAGTACAAGAAGAATACATGCTGAGTTTATTGGTGAACAGAGTTTGTGTCGAGCGAGAATCAGCATTCTTGAGAAAGTACCTGTTGTGTTCCTCTTGTCACAAAAGATGTGGCAGGGAAGTCACCATGTAGCATTGGGGAGGGGTGACCTTCCGGTCTGGAAAGTTCCTAGCACACAGATCAGTGCTGTGAATCTACTCATAGGAAATACTTGAAGTCAGTGGCCCTTCTACAACTTAATGCTGTGCTTCTGTCTCATGCAGTTGGATGTGATTCCCTCTGGGATCTAACAAGTGGGACTCCTGGATTTCCCTCCTTTCTTTGTTTGTAAATTAAATCATCTGGTCCAATACCTCATTCCTCTCACTCAGTGGGAAAGAAACATCAAAACAGTCGTACATGAAGATCAAAAGAATTGTCAAGAGTTACAAAGCAAATGGAAAGGCCTTGGAGATTTAGTCAGTGGCAAAGCACGTGTAAGACTCTAGCAAGCATAAGACTCTAGGGTCAGTTCTCAACATGGGGGTGGGGATGGGATGTAGGTGACAATATCAGAAAGTAGAAAAACCAGCTTAGAAGTCAAGGGTCCAAAATTCAAGACTAGCACATCATGACTGTGAAGTAAAAGGAAGAGGGGCCTGGGGTATGACTCAGTTGTTAGGGTGCTTGTCTAGCATGCTAGCTCCCTAGCATAGCCAGAGACCAGCGGTAGTGGCATATGTGCATAACCCCAGCAACTGGAAGGTGGACGCAAGAAGATGAGAAGTTTAAGATTATCTTTGAGTTCCAGGGCCAACCTGGGATACATGAGAGTCTTTCTCAAGAAAAGAGAAGAGGAGAAAAGAATGCATGCACATTGGGGGGTGGGGGTGGGGCGAGAAACATTCCAAACAGCCAATAAATATTAACAATTCTCATACCCCTTAGTAATCAAGGAAATTAAAATCTTAATGAGGACAAGGCAGCTCTCTCTTGATGCATCTTGGGTTGGTGACCATGGGACTAGACCATAATGACACATGGAGAGGAAAGTTCCCCGGCCATTTACTGAAGGTATCACAATAGGACAGGTCGCTTGGCTGTCAGCATTGTCTCTGACACAAAAGAGATGGCTGTGGCAGAAGAAGCACCAGAGTCTACAGCAGTATCTATTCCTAAAGGCAGGAGAAATGAGGCACCTTAGACTGCTGGGTACCAGCTGCCATCTAGACCAGTGGAGATGGCGCCTGGAGTGGAGTGGAGTGGAGGAGACCCTGGTTGGCATGGGAAATTCAGAGCCTGGCCTAACATGAATAGCCTGAGGAAGGAGAGGGGCCATGGCCCAGAAGGATCAGGAAATGTGGGTAGGAGGAGGGGGCTCAGGAACAGAGCAACAGGCGCAGAGAGAAGGCTGTGAGGGTGTAAGACATCTGCCTGGCTGAGGCAGAGCTGGCAAAATGGAGGGCCACTTCCACATTGGGGTTGCCGTGGGTGGGCTCAAACCACTTCTGCAGACACCGCCCACTATTCCTGTGCTCAAGACTGGCCTTGAATGTGTTGTTCCAGATCTTGTCACACAGGTCATCAGGGGTCGGGAAGTAATATGAGAAAGGGGGTGCATATACTGGGCAGCGGTCCATCCCTGTGGGGATCGAGGATGGGCTCCTAACTCCCCACTGTCCCTTCCCTTCTGAGCCCCATGCATCCTCACCCAGGCTGAGGACCCACAAGGACCCAGTTAGTCCACTCACCCTGACTCCAGTCCCAGCTGTTGAGCAAGTCCGATTTACAAGTGCGAGATGAGTGGCAGGCTTTCCACCATTCCTCACAATCCTCCCGGCACCGTGGCACTTCCCGAACCGGCTGCTCTTCCTACTTGTTTGGGACCACCTGGGTGCAGGAAGAGAGGGGCAGATTTTAATTCTTTACGGTGTCTGTTAAGTATTATTTCTTCTCTCTGTGTGCATGTGTTTCCATTCCGTAAATGCAGGCGACTATGTGTGTGTGTGCACGAGCGCATGAGTGCACGCACTCGTGCCTCTGCAGAGCCCAGAGAACAACCTCACATATTGTTCTTCAGGCACCATGCACACTGGTTTAGATTCTCTCATTGGCTTAGAGCTGACCAAGCAGGCTAGGCTGGCTGGCTAGCAAGCTCTAGGGACCCACCTGTCTCTGCCTCTGCAGTGCTGGGATTACAGCTGCACGCCTCCACAGCTGGCTTTCTTATGAGGATTGAACTCAGGTCCTCATGCTTCTTTGATAAGCACTTTACTGGCTGCGCCAACTGTCAGCCCTAGGTATCAGTATCATCATCATCATTATCACCATCATCATCATCGGATAAATGATCGTCCTCTTCATCCCTGTCTCTGCTCCTATCCCTAGAGGGACATCATCTCCTGTTCCTACTTGCCTCCTGTAGATGCCAGCCTAGGGTTGAATGGAAGGGTGTTGCATGGGTCTGCCTCCTGTCTCCTCACTGGCTGGACCCAAGGTCCCAGGTTGGGGGAACACTCAAGGAAGCAGAGGGCCTGAGTGAAGTGCTTTTGACAGTCCTGGGTCAGCAGTTCACAGTGCACTATGCTGAAGTCCAAGAGCCAGGGCTCATCAAGATGGGCTTCCCAGCTTGTGGAGTGTGTGCAGCAGGCATTGTCCTTCTAGGGTATGCACTGGGGTGGGAGCAGTAGCAACAGGCTGTGGGTAAGAGGCTAGGGTTGGGTGTCTTGGGCAGAAGGATATCAGGAGAGGGTACATGTGAGCACCTCTGTAGAGGAGGGACTCTAGCATCTGTCAACATGTATCTGAAGAGTGGGGCGCACCCTATCACTGAGCTTCTGCCCTTCTGTCTTCCTGCCACAGAATATAGCTTCCTGGTGTCAGCTCCAGGGGGTGCAATAAATCCAGGAAAGCAAATAGAAAGAAGATTCAGGAAGCTGGGTCATTATAATGGGTGGGAGGGACTTGTAGTTGGAATGCTCCTTCTCCCTCAGCCTTTAGGAGACTGACAAGGACACAAATTAAGGCCTGTCTCATCAGCCCATGTTGGCAGGAAGCCTTGCTCTGACCCATGGTAAACTAACATAGCCACCACATATAACAGTACCACCGCTGTTTCCCACGCAGCCAGAGCACCTGAGCAGCAAAACCCTAGATGGATCCCAAACTAAGGAACTGAGTGATCAGGGGTGATGGGGTGCAGACACCACCTTGCCTGTATTCCTTCCTTAATAATTCCTAAGAAGCTTCCTCAGCCCCTGGCCAGCTCTGTTCTCTCTACCTCCCAGCAGAGCTTGTCTTCTGGGCCAGGCTCTTGCTTGTGGCGCTTGGAATTCATGCAGATGTTGAGTAGCTTGTCCCCCATCAAGGTGGGCAGGACTGTCCACCACCCCAAGAGGATCTGCCACCATTGTGCCATGACCTGCTGCAGAGAGGAGCCCATGATAGAGAGAACAAATATTCTCAAAGACAGAGAAGGTAAGACCCACTCCACTCTTGCCAACCATCAGGCATTGAAGAGGGACTAGGGCCTCCAGGGCTCCCTTAGGTTGCTGAAACACTCTGGCTGCTCCTAGAACCTTCTGTGTAGGGCAGCATCACAGAATGTAGAATAAGACTTGGATCTGACACTCCACGACAAACCACTGCAAAAAATGTAGAAACCAAACTGAGCAACAGGGGGAAAGAGAAGAAAAAGAAAAATCAATCAAACAAACAACAACAAAACAACAACAAACAGCAGCTCTGAAGAGGAGAGCAGGTGGGGATGGTACCAAGCTGTTCACTCAGATGCCACTCTGCTAGCTCAGGAATAGTTTAGAGGTTTGGTCCCAGCCCACAGGCAGCCTCTTGGCCAAGTAACCAGTTCCCAGTAAGCGGATTCTCCTTATGGCCAAAGGACATGGCGGGGCGGGGTGGCCGAGGCCAGCTTACCTACCAAGTGCCAACCCTAATTCTATTCCCTAAGAAGGGTCCACACCAGGCCCATGGCTCCCGAGTAGCTCATCCCTGTCCCTTCAACCAATGAGCTTTCCTTAGCTGATTTCAACTAACCTCAGTCTATCTCAGAGACACACTGTCAGGCTGCAATAGACAATGCTAAGACCCCTGCTGGCCTCTCAGGGCTGGGAGCACATTCAGGCATGAGGAGCTGAGGAACCTTCACCCTTTAAGCCCTCACCCTAGCACAAAACATGGAGGCTGGCTTGTACCTTGGTGTTTGCTGCTATATTTCCAGTTCTCTTCTGGGTTGTACTGACAATGGGTAGAGGGTGGAGAGGTTGGACAAGGAGACACCAACCCCCCCACACCCACACCCACTACCACTACCCCGTACCCCCCCACCCCCCGCCACCACAGTCCCCTTGGCTAGAGCTAGGGCACACCCTGCTTCAGGGGGGCTTCAGTCTGTCTTCACTGCCAGGTCTTCATGGCTCCTATGTCTCCTAAGGCCAGTTGGGAGCCTGCCTTACACACAGGCAGTTTTTAGCCTGAGTAGTCTACCTCAGGATGTCTGAAATGTAGATTAGAGACCCAAACTCTACTGCAGGACTCACCCTGAATTCTAAACCTAAGGCTGTTCTCCCACAGAGCTGGCTCCAAGTTTGCACAAAGAATAACTATTCTCAAAAACCGGGAAGGTAAGATGAAGAGAGGAAAGATTTCAGCCCCCTCAGAGTAGTCTTCAGACGTAGGTAGGTTCAAGACAGGGCCCTCTGTTTGCTCTTCCTGGCCCCAGAGAGGTGAGCAGGCTGAGGGAGCTCCACCCACTGGCCTTTTATCACCTTTCAGCTTCTAAGAGCTACAGGTGAGGAGAGCAGCAAGTCCACAGACTGGAGCAGCCTCCATGCCATCAAGAGAGAGAGAGAGAAACAAGAACTTGCAGTACCAGAGATTCCTGCAGTGGGTGGTAAGTTCAACTCTCAGCACCACTTCTAACCTGTGAGAATTTGGGAATCACTTAGATTCCATCAGTTTGTTGCTCTGTAATGGGAGCTGTTGGCAGGGACTGTCGGGGAAAGAGAGATCGTGAAAAGGTCATGCTGGGATCACAGGGATCAAAGGTCACAGGGATGTCTTAACGGTTCGTTCATCTTTTGTTCTCCGAAGCTCTCTGCCTCTCCAGTATTCCATGGGTCTCTTCCTCTGCTTAGCCCCCTGGGGCCCTAACAGCATCCTCCCACAGCATCCGGAGCCAGCTTAGCAGCACACAGGTGCACAGACCGGCAGCTTGGAGAGACAAGGATTTAAGCAACAATCAAAGCTGAAACAAATGCCGCCCCTCAGCGCCAATAGGGGCAACCTGCATTTGCATCCTGTGCCTGGTCTGACCACTGTTCCAAAGGTCCCTTTGGAGGCAATGCCGGTAACTTTGCTTGTCTTTTATGTTCTGTCTCCAAAGGAGAAGTAGCCCAAATCACTGACATTTCATACAAAAAAAAAATAGTAAATAAATAAAAACACTCCTTGTGTTTTCCACTGAGGAAGACAAAATACAGCACACGATGTTCAGCTGCCAGTCAATGTACAAAGCATATTAATCATGTGCAGGGAAAATGGCAGTTTCCACACAGAGTACTGAACATCCATAAGGATTAGTCATGGGGCTGGAGGCTATTGCAAGGGTATACAGTCTGGCTTACTGCCTGAAGAATCCCCCAAACGAGCACTCTCTTTCAGATGTAGGAGAAACTGAGAGTGTGATAGAGCTGGAATCTGAACTAGGCTTGTTTGACTCCATAGTTAATGCGTATGGACCAGGTAAGGTGGATACCTCCAGGACTGAGGGGTAGGAACTGTCCAGATCTTAAAAAAGAAGTTAACCATCACAGACTGTGTGTGGTGGGGTGGGGAGTTGGGGGCACATGTGCTGGGGTGAGGGGGCACAGCAGTGATGGTTATCAGCCCAACTTCCATGCACTGTCTTCAACAGAGCTGAGACTCCCTTCCTGAAGTCAGACGCCAAACGGCATCTCTGCTTCGAGGATGCCTCTTTGTACCAGCGTCCACAGGGACAGCAGAGGCAGGTACTCACGGCTGTTCTGTATAGACACCCAGGGAGCAACAAGTCTTGGCAAGTAAGCAATTTGGAACATTAAGTTTAAAATGACTGAGGCTGTGGCAAGAGCGAGAATCCAGAAATGAGTCACACAAGTGACTGGAATGGAAAAATGTCCTCCACAAGGAGGGAGAGGGACAAGGAGGACCGTGTTAGCCACCTCCAGGACAAAGCTGTAGGAAATGAGTCAAAATTGCAGCCAGCATGGATGCAGGTGGAGCGGGGGAGGGGCAATTGCAGAGGCTGCCTTTCAGAGTGCCTCCAGGCCAGACATCTGTCCCTAGAGAAGCAGTGTGAGGCCCTTGAGCAGAGCTCATTTTGCCTTATTGTGTCCGAGTGGTCCAGAGAAACGTGTTTTCTAACTGAAGGCTGCTAAATCAGGACTGGCCGTGGATGGAACCACTCGAAGCAGCTGAAAACAACAACAGATTAAAGACCAGGGGAAGAAGTACAGCCAGTTTAAGGCATTGGTGGGGGTGGGGGGCAGTGAGTGGAATGACCTGAAGTCACAGGGACTCTGGATGGTGATGACTGTCCTGTCTTCCCACCGTTTGGGTTATCAGGTCACTCAAAGCAGTGCGTTTGCTAGGACATCCCAGGGTCTCTGAAGTCAGATGCCAGTGGCAAGGTCTGGGAGGAACTAAGGTCTCTTATTCTGAAGCATCCTCCTTACCTTGCTCCCCTGAATAATTAAAGCTCCTTTGGAAGTTTGTAGCTCCTGGCAGAGGGGCCCCATGCCTCTCACTCTTGGTTTGTTCATAGAAATGTGAGGTGCTGTTGACTTAACCTCCTGTTTCTTCCTGCAGCTTGGGTCATGCTCAGATACTTCAACCTGGCTCCCTGGTTCCTTCAAGGCAATACCCATGCAACAGTCAAGATGGTAAAACTCCCCAGGGCGTTACTATAAAATCTTCCAAATATAGGGAAAGTTGAGAGATCTTCAGAGTGGACACTCATCTCCAATTAGATTGTATATGTTCCGTTTTCCTTTTATGAGGGAGGGTGTTAGTCTGAGGCAATTGTCCATCTCTTTCTTGAGGGATCTGTCCCATGAGCATCTCAAGGAGGGAAATCATGTATTTCCAAGTAATTCAGGCACATCCTTAGCCAGAGTCCAGTATCTGTCACTCCAGAATGATCCTTTAAAAACATAAAAATGGTTGCCAGACACTCGAATTTAAAATCTTTGTATACATTAAGGTAGGTGTTTATGGTCTGTGTGTGGGCTCCCCTTTTAATAATTTTTTAAAAATTTATGTACATTGCTGTTTCATATGTCTGTATGAAGGTATCCAATCTTCTGGAACAGGGGTTCTAGATAGTTGTGAGCAGCCCCATGGCTGCTGAGAATTGGACCCAGGTCCTCGGGAAGAACAGCCTTAACCACTCTTAACCACTGAGCCATGTCTCCAGCTCCTCATGGGCCCTATTTAATCTAGTCCCCATTTATTTCTCTATTCTAATCCACGATCCATTCTTTCTTATTTTGAATTATTTATTGGTTTGTGTGTGTGACGTGGATAGGATGGGGATTTGTGCCACAGGGTGTGCCTCCAGGTCAGAGGACAACTTTATAAAATCGCTTCTCTCCTTTCACCTTTCCTTGGTTTTACTGACTGAACTCAGCTCTGTTCTTTTGCCTGCACTGCAGCGCATTTGACTTTTCTAACTCTGTAACTGCCCTGCTCCCAAAAGGTGGCTCCTTGGCAAGGCTCAGTCTCTCCCAGCCTCCTCAGCCTCAGCCTCAGCTACTGAGTCCTACTCAGTTCTGGTTCCCAGAAGGGACTGCTTGCCCCTGCCCACCAGGGAAGGAGCTCCATGGTCTCTGTGGTTCGGGGAGATGCTCTCTTGGGTATGATGTTTCTGCTATAGCTTTGTTTCCAGAGCTGCCTTCTGCCCTGTGAGCACTTGTCAGTCTCCCCCAGCCTCCCTTCTGTACATAGTTCAGACAGACACAAGCCTGAACCAGGGTGGATTGTCTGGGATGACCTACCTTTAGAAAGCAGCAACACTGATCCAGACAGCCTTCTGGTGTTCTATGACCAAGCCCGCCCTTCTTCTACTCTCTCCCTGCTTTCTGGTCGGCCTCTCAGACATCCTCTCCTGTCTTTTGAAGTATCTCCCATCTTCTCTCACCCTCTTTCTTTTTTTCTTATTTAATTCAAACCACGAGAGAACTGATTTCGAAAGGACAACATAAACCCCATTTGAATCCATTTAAAGACCAGCCCTGATTTTAAAAAGAAGGCCACAGGCACTAGCTCCAGGAACAGACCATAAAATCCAGAACAAGATCATTAAAAAACCCCTCCCAAAGAACAGCCTGGGGGTAACCACAAGAATGGGAAAATATCTTATCCCAGGACGGGCCATCTGCGCTGGGCAGTCCTATCTCATCTTATGGTTAAACATTTATGACATAGGAATGCAGACTGCTGACCACCTGTGAGCCCCTAGCACCCACCAATGAAATTTTAGATTACTTAATCCATCTAGAGAGTTCCCCTGGTTCCCTAAAGCAGATCTGCTGTGTACCTTTGTCTGGGGTCACCATTTCAAAAATGGTTGACCCCCTGTAGGCTGATTGTTTCTACAGAATAAACCCTCTTTGTCTTTGCATACTATCTGAGTCTGGGTCTTTCTTCTGCAATTTTCAGACCTTACATTTACTTAAAAACAAACATTTACTTAAAAAACATGTTTTGCAGTACCAAAGATTGGGTTGGGTGCCTCACACGCCCTCCCCCACTGAGCTTCGCTGCGCCTCTTTGTCCTCCCTCTTGCTTCTCTGCTTTCTCTTCCTCCCCTTCCTTCTCTGTTCTCGTTCTTGTCACTCCCTCACCCCTCTGATTCATCACAACTCCTCTCTCTCGCTTGCCCTCCTCCCCTTTCCTCCCCCCCCCAATTTCCCTCTGGTAATTTTCCTCCCTCGCCCCCACAAGCTCATTCTCTGATGGCGGCTGAGATTTCTGGGTGTCAATGCTGGGCCTCTCATCACCACTTGAAAAGGCTTGCTTTTTAGGTCTAATCACAAAACGGAAATGAGTGTGAAGCCTACCAGGTACTGGAGAGCATCCAAGTACAGGGACGACAGATAGAAAACATCAAAGTTCTAATGGAAAGACCGACTGAAAATTAGACACATGGACTGTCTCTTCCTTCCATTTGCAGCCAGCTATGCTGGTTCTCCAGAGAGCATGACAGTAAGGTTTATCCAGCATTGCAGGATGCAGTCTGCCCCTGCATCCTGCCCTGGAACTACCCTTTGACCCCACATCCCTCACATGTCCTTGGACCATTTTCTCTCTTAGCCATGCTTCTAAAGCCCTGTGTCTGTGCACCATGGCTCCTCTATCAGGACCTCTCAAATTCTTCCTACCATCCCATGTGATCCACTCTTGATGAAATTGCCAGCCACCTCCATGTGTTAGATCCAATGGGCAAGGCCTGAGAGCTCACTTGGCCTCTCTGTAGCTTTTGACTAAGGTAATCCCCCTACCTCCATCTGATTCTCAGGCTCTCCATTCTTCTTGTCTTCTGCCAGAATCTCAGTGTTTCGTTCCTTGAATAACTCTATTTCTCCCATGAACCTGCTCTTGAGCCCTGTCCCAGGGCCTCTTCCTTTGTCTCTGGGCCTCTGACCTCCAGCATGGCTTCCTTGATTGTCTGTATGTGGGTCCCTAAAGACCACTCTCCATTCCTGACCTCCAGTGACTCTTCTCCCAGCTTCTTACACACGCCACACTCAGTTCCCTCTCTGTTCTGCTTTCTCGTGCTAATAAATGAGACCCCTTCCGTCTAGTCCCCTGGGCCAGAACACTATAGTTACTACAGACTCCTCTCCTTCTCCCATTGTATGCAAGTGCTTTAACATACATACAAGGCTCTTTGTGGTCTAGCCACTGGTTACTATGGAAACCTCCCCTCCCTTCCCATCTTCATCCTATGTTCTTATCATGCTGCTGTCTGAATGAACCACCGTTCTCTGCCTTTGCATCTGCAGGGCTGTCTGTCTGGAAGACCTGACCCTGCTTCTTCACCAGCTGTTTGCCCTGCAGGGCTCCATTCTGGTGCCATTCTCTTCAGAAGGACTGTCTTTGTCCTTCCCTGGTGCAGACCTCCTACATGTCCATCCTGGACATTCGGAACTTTGTTTTAACATTGTATTTGTTATGTAATAGTATGTCTTCAGCATATTTACAATGCTATTCTTCATTCTGAGTCCCTTGACAGGGAGTACTTTGTCCTGTCCTTCTGTTCCCAGCCTCTAGCATAGTTTGTGCTATATAGAAGGGCCTTTAAATGTTTGAACAAATGAGTTAATGCAAAGTGCTTGGTGTGACGGTCCACAGGGCTTCAGCCCTAGTCTTCGGCCAGTGTTCTTTCCACATAGGTTAATTTTCAGCAAAGGTTCTGCTCTTGTCACTATTGTATACTCAAAACTAAAGTGTCTTTGGACAAGGCAGTAACCCATCAGTGGCACTTTTGAAACATTGTTCCAAGTTCCATCCTTGAGCCTTTCCCCAAAGACCTTCAAACATTCCTAAACATGTAAAGTTAGACTGGGAGGATTTCCAATGGTTGCAACATATACAGCCCTGTTTAGACTTGGCCTCCCAGAGCCTCGCTCTTAGCACCCCTAATCCGCTCTCTACTCACCCCCAGGGACATGGTGATAGCCTTAGGACCAAAGCCATAGCTGTGTCCTTCTGTTGTCAGAATGAAGGATCCCACACTCTAGCTAAGTGGACTGTCTTCAATGCCTGCAGCCCCCTTTGCTTACACTGCATTGAGTCTTCACTTCTGTGATTCCCTTTCAGGTGGGAAATGCCACCCTCGTCCTGGATGTACCCACAACAATCTTTTCAGTTGATTCCTCATTGCCAGGACTCAATTGGAGGGACCCGCATCTGAGTTAGATGTCCCTCCTGGAACTCCTGTGGCCCACAGTGTTACTGTTATCACGAACCTGCCTACCGCACTGCTCTTGTATAGGCACAGGTGGACGTGTCCCCTTGAGGCTCTGGTCTCCTGGGCAGTAGACAGCTTGCTGAGCAGCTTCATATGTGGGGACACAGTGGGTATTTGTCAACTGAACAAGAGATTATTTTTGTTTTGTTTTGTTTTTTTTAGAGAAGAATGGAACTTAATCTTTATTTACAGGACATGAGAGGGTATGAAATTCCACATAGAAATAAACTCAGAGGACAGCTTCATAGAGTCTGTACAGTTTATAACTGTTCAAGTATAGTTTCTTTTGTAAAAAGTGCTACAGTAACAAACCACATTTAAAAAGAGTTCTTAGTAGAGAAACAGTAAGACAAATGTATGAGAACACAGAATAGCACAGCACATAGCTAACAACTTTGTGCCTTGGCTGGACATTAGAAGTTAAAGATCCCGGGATCTCCATCCTGAACTTGGAAGGCGAAGCCTTCAGAGGTAGTTTCTGACAACACGTTTTGATCTTCCTCTTCCTCCACTGAGAAGTACTTCTCAATTAACTTTAATGAGGCCTTGTACACAGACTCGTTTTCATGGCTCTGTAGTGCCTCAATTTTATCCAAGCTTCCTCACTCTTCAATCATTATACTGAGTTTTTCTGTCTCACCTAGTTTCTTGGCAGCCTGAAAGATATTTGAAACGGCATCAAGAATGACCTGAATAATCTTGGTATCTTTTGCACTCAAGAGGTTCATCAAAGGTTCTATTATCCCACAATGAACGAGATACAGAATCTGTTCAACAGTGCCACCACTGGTATAGTTGGTTGTAGCCCATGGAGCCTCCTTCTGTGTCTTAAAATCTGCCTTGGAGAGGACACCAACAAGAAACAGGACTAGGCCATGATTCATAACTTGCTGTATCTGGTCCTGGCGTCCGGCTGAAATGTTCGACATTGTCCACGTGGCCTCCTGAATATTAGTTTTGGGATTTGTTAGTAGGGTGGGAAAGACTGCAAGTGCTCCTGCATCTATCATTTTCTGAGTCTGTTCATCTGTTCCAGTGACAAGATTCCCTATGGCTCTCAGTGAGGGGCTCACAATGGGCAATACAGTAGCTCCCAGAAGCTTCACAAGTTGGGGAACAACTCCCTTCTTCACAACCATCTCAATGCGCTCATTTGGACCATCAGTCAGGTAGGAAATAGCCCAGCAGGAATCTGCTAATTCTTCCAGATCATTGTGGTGCAAGAGAAGAACTAAAGTAGGGAGAATATGCTCAAAGGCATCTAAAGTGGGGTGTGGGATTCTTGTTTTGACAAAGGTTTGAGAGTGTCCAGGTAAAATTCCGTAAGTAACCACATGCCAAGGATGACAGATCAGGAATTGCAAGAAGTGCCAATAGTGGGTCAATTGCACCATGTTTGATAACCAAGTCTCAGAAAACTGAACCATCACCTGCAATGTTTCCAAGAGCCCATACAGCTTTCTTCCTCATGTGAGCATGGGGAGATGCCAAGAGAGAGATGAATGCTGGGATAGCACCTCCATCTACCACAGCTTTGGTCTGTCCAGATGTTCCAGAAGCAGTGTTGGTGAGCACCCAAGCAGATTCAAACTGAATGGGACTACAATCAGTTTTGCCCAAGAAGGACACAAATTTTGGGATCAAACCAGCCCGGATGATGTTGTCTATAGGAGGCTGTTTCTCTCTAGAAAGCAGTTTCAGAGCAGCTTGAGTAGCTTGGAGCTGGCTTTCCAAATTGTTACTGTTTATGCCTTTAACAATGTCCTCAACAGACCAATTTACAGCACCCTGATTGTTTTGTTTTTCCTATAGAGAGAAGTAGTATCATCAGGAAATGAGCTGACATTTCTCCTTTTCAGCATCTGGTCATCTTTTTAAGCTTTCCTAAGTTCCACATTAACTTCTATTTGGTGGTGGCACATTTCTGTACTGTCTTTCCTGTATCTGTTCAGCCGGGAAGCTGGGGAGTTAGCATTCTCGTTGGTGGACATGGTTGCAGGAACAAAGAGGAAAGCTACACAGCTGGCTCAGACTTCCATGAAAGTCGGTGCAGGGCTCTCAAGCTGCGAAATGGCCACCACCCCTCAGCCCTCAAAATTTGTCAAGAGATTATTTTTGTACAAAAGATCCTATGATTCTTTTTTTTTTTTAACCAAGAAGCTATCAGCAAAAATTCTCAGAAAGTCAAATGTTTGTATTTGGCAACAGTAAGTGGTGTGTGTGTGTGTATGTGTGTTGAGAACCTGTAGACTTCATGTTTTTTTGTTTTAAGTGCTTTTCTGTCTGTCCCTGCCCTCTCAGCATACCATGAACCCCGTTCCTGGAAGGAGCTCTCAGGTTCATCTTTCTGACAGCTCATCAAATGCAACCTGTGTCTTATTTTTTTCTCTTAGGTGCATACCTGATTTTAAGTTTGAAAAATGAAGTTAGTTTGTATTTCATGGGTAAGAAAAAGTAAATAAATAACCTTTCAGATTTGTTTTATTCTTTTTTAAAAAAGATTTATTTATTTTATGTATATGAGTTCACTGTAGCTGTCTTCAGACACACCAGAAGAAGGCATTGGATTCCATTATAGATGGTTGTGAGCTACCATGTGGTTTCTAAGAATTGAACTCAGGACCTCTGGAAGAACAGTAAGTGCTCTAAACCACTAAGCCATCCCTCCAGCCCTTGTTTTATTCTTTATGTGTCTGCTATACATTGAAAATGACTGGGAAATTTCACAATGTATTTTGTATAGTTTAAAGGAATAAAATGGTAAAGAATAATCATTAAATTTGCCTTCGTTTGTTTGTTTGTGTGTTTGTTGTGTGTATGCACCTGACATGCTACAGCCTGAGTGTGGGGGTCAGAGGACAACTTGCAGTGAGTTGGTTCTTGCTTTCCATCATGCAGCTTCCAGGGATTGAACTCAGCTCATCAGCTTTGGTGGGAAGCAAAAGTGATGGATAGCCAGAGATGAACTCCCCCAAAGACGGTGGATAAATGACCCCGTAGTGTGATCATGAAGTCGTTTCCATTCCTAGAACAATGAGTCTGATGAGCCTCAATCCTGCAGTGGCCTCTTTCAAGACCCGAAACTCTTGAACAGCTTTTTGTTTTTATGAGACTTACAGTGCCATGAAATATGGATGGTAATGAATATTCAATGACTCCAGTTTACAGAGCTAGACTGTTCACTTGCTGAGTGGCCCCTTATATTTGAGTTGAGAATTTTGTGTTTCTGCTCATGCCAGTGGGATGTCTGGTTACCAAGGATACTGGGCATAAGAGGATCCACTGAGTCATCTCGCTGAACTGCTCTTGAAGACAAAGCATGGCACATATCCATAGCTACGTGGGAAGTCTTTCACCTTTCAAATTCCCAGGCATGATGGTCCGTTTTTGAATCTGGAATTGGTTTTATGAAATCATCTCTACAAATGGGTGAATATGTGTTTCAGAAGGAATAGGGCTGTGGTTGTCCAAAGACTTTTGCCTTACCCAAGGCAGGCACAGAGGGAAGATGACTGAGATGTCTCAAGTGTCTATCTGTCCAATTCTATACCAAACCTTGGACCTGTCTCATGTCCTTGCCCATCTGCTTGCTGGAGGTATAGATAAGGTCATACATGAATGATATGTGATGTGTACAACCTAGTATTGATTAGAAGCATGATTGATGGATGAATGGACATGTAAACAATATTGCACAGGGATCATAAGTCTATTTTATAAATGGCCTTGGAGAGGAGAAATAAGTTTATTAGTTTTGTGTCCTTATCATCAAACTTTAGTACAAGTGACTTTGTGTTATCAAAGTATTTAATCTATCAGATGTCAGAGGAAATGGTGACTGCCACTCAAATGGTTGTATCTCTTTCCCAGGAAGGGGTCAGTATATTTCCAGATGTGTACCTGGTAACTATGTCATGCTAACTGAAAGTATTTTGTGTTTATTTTTATTTGGATATTAAGTATGGCCTAAGGAGAAGTATACTCTGATAATTTATGATTCTATTTGTCTAGACTTTTGTTTCATTTAAAAATAAAACAGTATTGTAGATGTTACAGTGAGACATTTTGTGTGTTGTTAAATCATGGATGATGGAATGACTATTTGGTCCAAATCTATCTGTAAAATTCATGTTCTCCAAATTTTGCATTAAATGAGGCAGAGCAAAGTGCATTGAGTTCTCCCTTAGCATTTAAAACTGATGATTATTCTTTTATTTTGGTGATTACATCATTCTCATCTTCCTTTTACTTCCTCCAAACCCTTCCATATGTCCTTTCTTGCTCTTTTAAAATTCATAGTCTCTTTTTTCTTTTTCTTTTCTTTTTTTAAGATGTATTTATTTTATGTATATGAGTAAATCATTGCTCTCTTCAGACATATCAGAAGAGGGCATCAGATCCCATTACAGATGGTTGTGAGCCACCATGTGGTTGCTGGGAATTGAACTCAGGACCTTTGGAAGAGTAGTCAGTGTTCTTAACTGCTGAGCCATCTTCCCAGCCCCATAGTCTCTTTTTTCATTAATTATTAAGCATCAGCAACCCAGGGTACTTGGAATCATTAAAACCTAGTTCTCCCACACTAGAAAGTCCTGAATTTCCCATATCACCAGGAAAGCAAGATTCAGATTTAAAATCACTTCTAATGATGATGATAGAGGACTTTAAGAAGGACATAAATAACACTCTCAAAGAATTTGAGGAGAACACAGGTAAACAGGTAGAAGCCCGTTAAGAGGAAACACAAAAATCCCTTAAAGAATTACAAGAAAACACAACAAAACAGGTGAAGGAATTGAACAAATCCATCCAGGACATAAAAATGGAAATAGAAACAATAAAGAAATCACAAAGGGAGACTACCCTGGAGAGAGAAAACCTAGGAAAAAAATCAGGAGTCATAGATGCAAGCATCACCAACAGAATACAAGAGATAGAAGAGAGAATCTCAGGTGCAGAAGATACCATAGAAAATATTGACACAACTGTCAAAGAAAATGCAAAATGCAAAAAGTTCTTAACACAAAACATCCAGGAAATCCAGGACACAATGAGAAGACCAAACCTAAGGATAATAGGTATAGATGAGAGTGTGATTCCCAACTTAAAGGGCCAATAAATATCTTTGACAAAATTATGGAAGAAAACTTCCCTAACCTAAAGAATGAGAAGCCCATAAACATACAAGAAACCTACAGAATGCCAAATAGACTAGACCAGAAAAGAAATACCTCCCGTCACATAATAATCAAAACACCAAATGCACAAAGCAATGTTAAAAACAGTAAGGGAAAAAGGCCAAGTAACATATAAAGGCAGACCTATCAGAATTACACCAGACTTCTCACCAGATACTATAAAAGTGAGAAGATCCTGGACAGATGTCATGTAGACCCTAAGAGAACACAAATGCCAGCCCAGACTACTATACCCAGCAAAACTCTCAATCACTATAGATGGAGAAACCAAGATATTCCATGACAAAACCAAATTTACACAATATCTTTCCACAAACCCAGTACTACAAAGGATAATATCGGGGAAGCTCCAATACAAGGAGGGAAAGTATACCCTAAAAAGAGCAAGAAAGTAATCATCTTCCAACAGGAAGCAACAATCACTGTTCCTTAATATCTCTTAACATCAATGGACTCAATTCCCCAATAAAAAGACATAGGCTAACGGACTGGATACATAAACAGGACCCAGCATTTTGCTGCATACACTAAACCCACCTCAATGACAAAGACAGACACTATCTTAGAATAAAAGGCTGGAAAACAAATTTTCAAGCAAGTGGTCCTAAGAAACAAGCTGGAATAGCCATTCTAAAACCTCCAGCCCAAGAACACAAAGAGAGGGACTCGTGGCTCCAGCCGTATAGGTAGTTGAGGGTGGCCTTGTCAAGCATCAGTGGAAGTGGAGGGCCTTGGTGCCTGAAAGTTTGGATTCCCTAATGTTGGGGAATTCGAGAGCAGGAAGGCGGGAATGGGAAGATGGTGGGAGCACACCCTCATAGAAACTCCCAGAATTATATGGATTTGATATGATAGAGATGGGCCACCAGAAGGCTAGATTCCATAATTCAAACAAAAAATATCTTGATACTAAAATTTGTTTTGAGAATTGTGTATTGCAGAATACACAGCCTTGGTGTATCTACTCATCAAGCAAGCTGGGCAGACCTGCTTGAACCTCTAATGTCCTGGAATCTCAGCTGAATGCAGTGAAGACACAGATGTCATAGGCTTATCAATTTACTCCTCCCCCCTGCACCTCTTCTAATATCTCAATGCCCGTAATCAGCTTGAAGAAGTTAATGAAGAGTTGGTGCCCCTATTCCTTGGGCTTGGGGACTGAAGTGGTTAATATTGGGCTGTCTTTCTAGGGGGAAAGTAGTGGTTTTGTTGGAACAGGGAGGAATATCTAGGATTTATTGCATAGCCATAACGTATTGGTAGAAATCTGTATAATTGTTATTAAGCCGAAATTATAATTTATTAAATGGTACAAAATTTACTTTGATTTCAAATTTAAGGTTTTCATTGGTACGAGTTTCTTATTGATATAGTGAGATTGATATTGTTACTCTAATAGGCATTGTGCCTATATAAAACATTTAGGAATACAAGGCTTAGAACCAGTCCTTCTATAACTGTTTTAACTGATTTGAGATGGTTAACCTGTGAGTTAAGGGCCTATAGCAAATTCATGGATCTGAGTTTATTGTTAGAGTGTTTTCTATATTTTATTTAGAAATAGCTGGGAGGAGTTAACAGACAACAGTCCAGATTGCCTTACATGGATAGTTGGTTTTCAAAAGGTCAGAAGTCCACAGAATTGACGTTACAAACATTTCTGCATTAAGGTCCATTTTGATTAGAGATCTATCTGCTCCTGACAGCTTCCTGTCTTGGATTCTAAGAAGAAACTGAACATCTTTGGAGTTACTCCAGTTGTAGTGAGACAGCCACTAGGCAAGAATTGCCTCTTTTCATCTACAGACAAATTACTGTCCAGAAAAGGACACACTTGTAGAATAGTCGACTGATTATATCTGCCAAGACAGAGTAATCAGCACTTAATAATTCTGCATCACTAGGTCTGTCAGATGATCCTGGGCCAGAAGGCTGAAGATTGGATGCTCCAACATTTTTGTAGTATAGGGACTGTCCAGGTGTTTAGTGGTCTTTATAAATTGTCTAAGTTTTAGAAGCTATGCTTTGTGCTTCCCATAATTACAGTTAATTCAGTCATTCTGGATTTCTGACAGGGTTGAAGACTTATAGTCTCATAGTCAATCCCAGCTATTTACTTTGAGAGAAAAAACTTGAGAGGATATTTTCAGCTGACATTCATTCTAAAGCCAAGAAAAAAGACAGGTTCAGAACTAAGTCTTTTAGTTAGGAGAGATGACAGAGGTTCTGGTTAGTCAACAAAATGATGGACTGGGTATTAGGTCTACCTTGTACCTTACTGATACAAATTGGTATAGTTATGCACTAATTGTATTTTGAGAGAAAAGTTTTATCTTAACAGGAAGGATGATATGTAGGAGGAGCTAAGATGGGAGGAGTAAGGAGAGGAAGAGGAGGAGCTAGGAAACGAGTGAGAGAGAGAGAGGCAGGAAGGGGAACGTGGAGGCGGATGTTTGAGTGTCTCCACCATTCAAAGATAGTTGGTATATCTAGGTTGGGTATTGGGTTACTTCTGATTATATGGGCATCTTGTTATTGAGTATTATCAAACTTATAATGCCTTTGATTAACATTTAAAAAAAGTTACTAATGAAAAAAAGATTAAAAAAAGACTAGTAAATGCAGTTTTACCAAGTTTACTATTGATGCACATGGCTCCTGAACAAGAGGAAACCCAATTTCTGGTCATGTTTATAATATCTGATCTCCTTGATATTATATCTGATATTTTGCAGCAAGGAGTGGAATGGAGCAGTTCATCCCTGCTACTGCATCATGCATTTCCTGCACTGAATATCTTATAATTCTTCTGTTAGAATATTCTTTTCTGTTCTCTATTAAGAGTAAGATAAGCTTGAAGAAAGTTCTTGCATATATCCACTGAAGTACATAAAGCAAGAGTTCTGCTCATCAGTGTACCATGGGAAGCTAAGTACCTGATGTACGTTGTATATAGGCTCACACCATCCCTGGGCCACCCTTATCAGTGCCCTCTGACAGGTATTACCTGCCACGATCTTTCAGAAACTGTTTGTCAAGGCTGGTACTAGACCAAGGATGCCACCCTCAGCTGGCCAGCTCATAAAGCTTATTAAACCTTGGGTTGAGCATCCAGTCCAGTGGCAGAGTACATGAGGTCCTAGGTTCAGTGCTTATAAAAGTCTTATAAACCTATTGAGAGCAAATTACTGTTATGTAGCTGGCTCTGGGCCAAGTATGCCTTATAGGATGTCATACCCTAACTCCAGAAGCTACCACCTGAATACAGTCAAAAGGAAACTTGGGTAAAGTGCATGTGGTCTTGCTCCTCTTCTTTATATACTCACGGGAGAATATTTACTGAAGATCAAGTCACCAAAGTATTAGTTTCTCTTCCTGACTCAAAGGTTTGGGAAATTCCTGCCCTCACTGTCTCCTGAGGATCCAGAGTGTGAGACTTGATGTTCACAGACTCTGAAGGTTCCTGCAGGAAAGAAGGTTGCTATCTGAGGTGGAAATCATCCTTGATTGCTCTTCCACTTTATTCTTTTAAGCCAGGTCTCTCAATCAAACCCAGAGCTCACGGATATATGTCTAGCTTTTCTAGGCAGTGTGCTCTGGAGATCCCCTGCCTCCTCTTCCTGAGGCTGCGATTGCAGACTGACCTAGATGTGGTTTTGTGGGCTCCTAGGGATCTGAATTCCGGTTCTCATGCTTACATGGCAAGCTCTTTTTTTTTTTTTTTTGCATATTTTATTTACATTTCAGATGTAATCCCCTTTCTCCCTCCCCAGGAACCTCCTATCCCATCCCCCCTCTTGCTTCTATGAGGATATGCCCCCACCCACCCTTCCACTCTCACCTCCCCACCCATGATTTCCCCTACACTGGGGCGTCCAGCCTTCACTGGACCAAGGACTTCCTCACCCACCTATGCCTGACACTTTCATCTTCCCCTATATATACAGCTGGAGCCATGGGCCCCTCCCTATGTGCTCCCAGGCTGGTGGTTTAGGCCCTGGGCGCTCTGATTGCTTGGTATTGTTGCTCTCCTCATGGGGCAGCAAACCCTTTCACCTCCTTCAGTCTTCTCTCTAACTCCTCCAATAGGAACCCCATGATCAGCTCAATGGTTAGCTGTGAGCTTCCACATCTGTATATTTCAGGCTCTGGCAGACCTCTAAGGAGACAGCTATATCAGGCTCCTGTCAGCATGCACTTCCTGGGATCCACATCAGTGTCTACCTTTGGTGACTGCACATGGGATGGATACCCAGGTGAAGCAGTCTCTGGACGGCCCCTCCTTCAGTTTCTGTCCCACGAGAACCATGGCAAGCTCATTAACCACTGAACAAGCTCCTCATCCCAAAATTACATTTTTGACTTAATAAAGTCATATGCAGGCTGACATTCTGTTCAGAGGGGCTTTGCTTTATTTGCAGGCTCCATGTCGGTTTTCAGTGAAAAGCATTTCTTGATCAATTTTCAGAACAGCCAGGTAATCTTTCAATCATTTTGAATATTTTTCAATTAAATTAAACATTAAAATTTTTACCCTCTCCTTATCTCTTGTCCTGTATATTTTGAAGCTGTTTTTGAGGATGAAGGCTAGTAGTTATTCTGGTGATTCAAGTTAACATCTTATATTTCTAATAATTTAGTTGAGGTGATAACAATGAATTTTACCAGCATATGAAATTCTATTGCTCAGCGCTGGTGAATGGTAGATTTCTTTTGCTAGAGCAGTCATTTGGCACACAGAAAGCCTGGCTTTCATCTCTCCAGCATGCAGACTGAGTATAATAGAACAAGCCTGTAAAATCCCAGCACTCAGGAGATGGAGAAGGAACTCAAGAGCATTCTTTGTTATGTAGCAAGTTCAAGGCCAGCTTAGGACACATGAAGTCCCATCTCAGAACAAAACAAAAACCACCAACAAACTTTCTGCTTGAGCCCAGCCCTGCATCTGCCTTCCTGTTGTCATGAATCACATCTTCATGCCGTATATGCCCGTTGGAATACATTTATAATTTTTCTTTTGTATCTTGAATCATCTAGGAAAAGAGAAACTACAAACCCAAAATACAAACCCCAGCTCTCATATTTATCTGCCTAACTGCCATAACCTATGTTATTCCCTTGCATTGTTTTGAGTTATTCTGTAATTTTCTTTCCATTCATCCTGGAAGACACTCTTTAGCATCTTTAGCAAGATAGATCTACTAGAGATGAACCCTGGGTTTTTGTCTTTCTGAAAATCCCTTAACTTTTCCTTAAGTTTTGAAGAATGCTTTTTGAAAAATGAAGAATTGTTGCTTGTACATTGTATGTATGTGGGTGTGTTTATGTGTGTGCATGTGAGTGTGCATGTGGGTGTGTCTATGTGTGTGCATGTTTCATGTTCATGCACACGTATACTGTATGGTGCATGCATTCACAGTGGCCAGGGGTTGGCTTTGGAGAGCTCTCTCTACTGCTCTTTTTTGTAGTTTTTGAGACTTGATCTCTCTCATTGAATCTGGAGGTCACTCAGCCCCAGGATTCTCCTGTCTCCACCCATCAGTGCTGGGGTTAGCTCATGAGCTATCATGCCTAGCCTTTACAGTGGCATTGAAGATCCAAACTCTGGTCTTCGTGTTCACACAGCAGGTACTTCATAGTAGCCAGCTTCATAGTTATCTTTCTTATCTCTTAATGCTTTAAGTAAACCGTCCACTGTCTGCTGTCCACTATTTCTGATGAGAAATCATTGCTAATTTTATTGAGGACAGTTTGTACACGACCAGTGGCTCTCCCCTGCAGCTTCTAAGACTGTCCCTTTGTTCACTGACACTTTGACTACAGTGCATCTCCATGCAGAGGGAGTTGAACATCCTACGGTGATGAACTGAACTTGGATGTGTGGTTTCCTGTTTTCAATCATATGTGTGAAGTCTTGTCTGTGATTTCTTCAAATATTTTTCTTCCACTTTCTCTCTCTTTCTAGAAAGCTTGTGGACGTTCAGTGGGTACCCCAGGCTCTGTGCAGTTGTATTTTATTATTACTTTCTACTGAATAATTTTAATAAAACTTTTCTCAAGGTTCTGGCTTGCCTCTGAAGCCTGCTGAACTTGTTAGCTTTTGTTATTATACCTTTTAGCTCCCTCCAATGGTCCACTGTATGCTGACCCTCACCTAGGGGTGTCAGTGTCCAGTCTTTGTTTTATTCTTCTGTAGTTTACTTGGGCATTTGGGCACATTTAAGCAGCTCCGTTGAAACTGCTGTCTGGTAGCCTAGCGTCTGTGCTCCCGTGGGATGCTCTTCAACTTCTTTATTTTATTTGCATTAATTACATATTTTTCTTTCTGAGCATGCTCACAAGCTCATAGAATTTTTTTTCCCATACATATACCTCTGTCTGAGTCTCCCCTCTCCCTTATGGTTCACTGTTTCTTGCTGTGACTGCTGGCATCCATTTGTCTTTTGACTTTTCCAAACAATATTGCAAGTGTCCCTTTTCAGATTCCTTGTGTGTAGCAAGGCATGCCTCCCTCTCATTATCTTGTCAACTTTGAAGGAACTTGAGAAATACTTCCTTAAATGACTCAGACTGAAAATAAATCAAAACAGGCTCTGTGGAATTTTCAGTCTTTGCTGATTTTCAGTCCAAACTAAAGCATTCAGTGTTTAGACTAGCCGTCTGTAATTTTGTCCTCACTTATACCTCTATGCAAAAGTTCACAGGTAAGTCAGGATGTAGTCACTGGCTCATTCCTGGTCTTTCTTTTATATTTATTTGATTAAAAATTCATTTAGTTTAGTGTGTGTGTGTGTGTGTGTGTGTGTGTGTGTGTGTGTGTGTGTGTCTAGATCAGATGAGGGCATGGAATCTCCTGGGTTGGAGTTACAGGCAGTTGTGAGCCACCCAATGTGGGTACTAGAAACTCAATTTTGGTTCTCAAGAAGAGAATCAAGCATGCCTAACAGCTGTGCTGTCTCCCCAGGCCCGTCTTTGGTCTTTGTGAGAATAGACTGAAGCTCAACAGGCATGGAGCTCTCACAATTCCTGGGATTCCCAGAGATCATTCAGGGTTCCTGTTTCCTCCTGCAGCTTCCCCCTTAACCTCTTACTATGCAGTTTTTGTTGTGTCTGCTGCTTGCTGTTGAATACTTTCCAAGATGCCTCAGCCCAGAAAGAGTTAAAGTGTGATAAAACAAAGAAAAATTAGACAAGAAGTCCAACAGTCACCAGGGACCTGCTTCAGAGGTCAAAGTGCGTAATAATTCACAGACACCAGTGTTGCCATGACTAGCCAGCAGGAAGCTGAGGAGCAGGAGCAGTCACCAGGCTGGAGGGACTTGAAATGGTAAGAGGCTAAGCCAAAATGCCATTCGGTCTCTACTGACACTAGCAGCTTCTCATGAAGCATCCCCTTTGTTGTTAATTGTCTTTAAAATTGGGTGTCCAGGTTTCCAAATGGCTTGTTGTGAACAATGCTTGCAAGTCTAAGGCTTGTTTCAGAGTAATAATAGATCCTGGGTGTGCCCTACTCTGACACTTTTCATGATTTCCATCCTTCAAATTCCTCGAGGGTCTGGAGTCTGTGATTGCACTCATCACATTGAGTTCATGGGAAGGTCCTTGAACCTTCTAGTGTTTTAGTGTATGAAAGCTACTCCACAAAGCACCTGTCATATAATAAACCATACATGTGGTGGTGGAATAAGAACGGCCCCCATAGACTTATATATTTGAACGCTTCGTTAACAGGGAGCTGCACTACTTGAGAAGGATTAGGAGGTGTGGCCTTGTTGGGGTAAGTGTAGTCTTGTTGGAGGAAGTGTGTCACTGGAAGTGGCCTTTGAGGTTTTCAAGGGCCCAAGCTAGGCCCAGAGTTTCTCTCTTCCTGCTACTTGTAGGTCCAGATGTGTCACTCTCAGCCACCTCTCCAGTACCATGTGTGCTTGTGTTCCACCATGATAATAACAGACTAAACTTTAAGCAAGCCCTAATTAAATGCTTCCTTTTAAAAGAGATGCTATGATCATAGTCTCTCTTCAGAGCAATAGAACAGTGACTAAGATAATATAATAACTCTTATTACAATCATTTTTGTTGCTACTTTGTAAATAAGTCATATACTTTGTTTATTCTTCAAAACTAGACTTTCCCTTACCTGCTTCTCTGTAAATCTGTGTATCCTTTGATTCTTTAATTGCTTGTATGATACATAAATCCATTTAAAACTCTGCCATCATAAAAGCCAGCTCCCGGGAGATGGGGGCACCTTGTCTACAGAGTTTCTCTTGCCCTTGTTCAGATACAGATTCACGGGCTCTGCTCCTTCGGCTCTGATACAGTTATTACCTTGTCATGGGGACAACACAGTCTGGATTCCTTCATTACCTCCTCCCAATGGATAGTCTCTTAAGTGTTTGAAAAAACAATCTGGTATTCTAATAGTCCATCAAAACATGTGCTTCCTTGATAAAAAGCCAGCTGTCCCCTCTTCACTTCCTTGACCTTTACTTTTCAGACTGCAGTATAAGAAAGTAGGCTAGCCAGGTGTCCCCTCCCTTCTCTGTCTTCCTGTCTTTTCCTTCGATGAGTTCTGGTTGCATTTTGTGTCTACCTGCTCCCTGCTTTGGGCTTAGTGAAGTCCTCCCTCAGAGGGTTCTTCTCCTCAGTGCCCTTCATGCAGAAGAACTGTTCTATTCTTTCAGATCCTACCCCTTGCCGTGATTGTTTGGCTATAGGGATGAGCTGTGACCAATCAGGACCCATGGGAACCTGCCATGGATCTTCGGACATGAGATCAAAAACGAGTCTGTAGCTGCAGACAACCAGGCTCTGACATTATATAGCTTCACAAACTGATGACACTACCTGACACTGTTTGATATTACCTGGTACTACCTGGTACTGACTGACTGACAATGAGTAGTACTGCCTGACTGATACTGCCTGGCACTGCCTGACACTGACTATAGACACTGACTGACTGACACTGACTGATACTGACTGACGGTTATTGACTAACACCAACTGCCCTCTGACACTAATTGATGCTGACTGACTATGACTGACAGTAGCTAACACCGGCTGCCAGACTGACACTCACTATGACTGACAGTGACTAACACCAACTGTCTGACTGACACTGACTGACTGACAATGACTGATAATAACTAACACCAACTGCTTACTGACCAACTGATGCGGACTGACACTGACTGATTAACACTGACTGCCTGACTGACAGTGACTGACTGTTACTGACTGACACTGACTGCCTGGCTGACAGTGACTAACACCGACTGCCTACTGACACTAACTGATGCTGACTGACACTGACTGACACTGACTGCCTGGCTGACATTATCTTTTGCAAAACTATGTTTGTGTCTGCCAAGTATCAAAATAAAATATGCAGGAAGGAGAATGCAATGAGAAAAATCATCTCCTTTGGTATGGGACAGGAAAAGTGAGTCTGACGGGCTCCTGAGTGTCACTTCTCAGCACTCAGCAGCACCTCAGGTCTCCCAACCCTTTAGGGGACATCCAAAACTTCGAGTGACTTTGTTGTTGTTGTTGTTTTGTTTTCTTTGTTGTTGTTTTGGGTTTTTTTGTTGGTGGTAATGGTGGTTATTTTTTTCCTACTATATTCTAAGCTGATTTTCTGTCATTTGTATTCAAAGGCTTACTAATAAGCAAACTTTCTTTGATTTTCTTTCTCTCCATGGTAGTACAATTGTCTGTGGAATTTGGAGTGCAGGCCACCACTGGTGAGAGGACTGCTCTGCTCCGTTAAGTGTCTGTCTAAGTGGCCCAGCATGAAATCATTTGCACCCAGAGGGGCAGGATGACTGTTGGCTAAATCTGTTGCTCTGTCAAGCTAAGGAAAGCAAGAGAGAGTCAAGATAAAGAGGAGACAGTGATGGCGTTTGTCTGAACTCAAAGTATACTTTCTAACTGGAGGAAGATTTCCTGTAGCTTTTTGTGCTCATTGCCATACATGGTGCTCTGGGCGGAGCCTCCCACAGTCTTTCCTCTGCAGCATTTCTGTAGCTCAGCTGCCTCCTTTAGTTTTGGAATCAAACTCAAGGAAACAAAGCTCTGCAAGATCACCACCTTAGTCACAAAATAAAATGCCTGAAGGCTTTGTTCAATGTTTCAATGAAACAAATGCTTAAGAAAATACTTGCTGACCTCCCTTCTCCCTCCGTCCATTCTTCCTTTTTTTGTAAGAAGCTTCTTTAAATCTTTCCATTCTGAGGACTCCAAGGCTAAGAGACGCGACCCTAGTAGACTTTTTGTTTACTATTTCTCTTTTTCTTCCCTGCTTATTTTTTTTTTGCCAGTTCTGAGTTAAAGGCAGCAGACAAGTCCAGTTTCTCTGGTTATTCTTAGCATCTGTCTCCCTAATCTGAATAGTAATTAGATCTAGTGGCAAGCAAACCCCGCCCCCAAGTGTGGCAGATAGAGAGGCCTCTGAGTCATTGCTGTGCTCTGAGGGCATCATGGCCACTTTGCCTAGTCCAGGTCTCCATCTGAGCTCAGGTATTGGAAACAGGCTCCTGCTCCATAGCTTCCTGGGACACAATTTCTTTAGAAACTCCCCTTCACAGTTTTATAGACTGGACTTCTCAGCTGAGCCAGTGTGAGGGGTAACTTAGAAACCCAGACCTTTTTCCTTGTGTCCCCTCCTAAGCTAGGCCTTTGTTGATGTATAAATGATGAACGCTTTTCTTTTAGCCCAAAGAAGCTTCCACTCAATAACAGATATTTGAATTTTGAGACAGTCTTCATTTCATTTGTGATCAAAGCCACTGCGGGGCTTTGATGGTTCAGCACCCTGGACAGCGACCAGTGTGGTACTCCAGGATTATGAAGCAGGAGTAGGCAGAGTAACCCAGCAAACATCCCATTAGAAGGGAAGTGACGTGATAAGGGTCTCACTGTGTCATCCAGATGACTGCAGGGGATCCACCTGTGTTGAGTGCAGGAAATTTGCATGTATGCAAACTGCAGTGGCCACTCTGAGTAGGAAAGCAGACATGAGCAAAAAGCACAGGGTAAGGGCAACAGTGCATCTAGGACAGTGAGCTCATTCTTATAGGAATGTGGAGCACCACACTGTGTGGAAGAGGGGAAGTGCAGAGAGCATAGCTATTCCATTACCCCAACTTTCACCAGCACAGAGCTCTGTAGTTTTCTACGGTATAGTGGGCTGATCCTGGGATTGTAGATTTTACAGAGACATAGGGGACAAAATAGTAACAAGAAGGCCAGGGTGCACTTGTTATAAGAGAAAGCAATTAATTGGAGCTTGCCGCTGTCTAGGAGCTGCTTTGTTTTTACATGAAATCCCAGATGAAGCCCTAAGCTTAGTATATACAGAGATGCTCTGGGTGGGTCAAGGTGGAAGGCCCAGGCTCTACTCCTCCTGGCAGCAACATGCCTTCCCCCTTACATTACACAACACCATAGTAGTAGCACACAGCTTAATCACTAGTACAGAGGATATGACATGAACTTTTGGGTTAGACAGGCATTCTAGCCTGATTTGTGGTGGCTTAATTATATTTACTGAGTGACTTATTTATAAATACTTTCCAGGATACTATGCTGTCTGCTGTATTTAAAATTGGTCTCAGTGGTTTATCAGCTGTAGCATTTAAATCTCCTTTCCCTCCATTCCCTCTTCTTTACTGTGGTGGTTTGAATGAGAATGTACCACATAGGTTCCTATTTGAATGCTTAGTCACCAAAGAATGCCACTTTTTGAAAGGATTATAAAGATTAAGAGGTGTGGTCTTATTGGAGGAAGTGTGCCACTGGGGGTGGGCTTTGAGGTTTAAAAGCCCATGCCAAGCCTAGACTGACTCTCTCTCCCTCTCCCTCTCTCTCTCTCTCTCTCTCTCTCTCTCTCTCTCTCTGTCAGGATGTAGTTCTCAGCTACTGCTCCAGTGCCTGTCTGCCTGCCACCATGCTTCCTATCATGATAACAATGGAACAAACCTCTGAAACTGTAAGAAGCCCCAATTAAATGCTTTCTCTTATAATACTTGCCATGGTTACTCTGTCTTATCATAACACTAGAGCTGCGACTAAGATATTTACCCTCCCCCCCTTTCCTTCCTTCCCTCTCTTTACCCTGTGTTCCAGTTGCTCTACGTATTTATGGCATCCAGAGGCTCTTGGTCCTCCATGTGGTTATTTAGTGGGGCTATATTTACTCCTTTATTTCTTATGCTAATCTTCACACTACAGCGTACTTTAGAGTAAAACCATATTTTAAAAACATGTCTAGTGGACAGAGGAGAAGAAGAACAGAAATAGGGAGGTCAGAGAGTGGGAGAAGGTAAGAGAAGAAGAAAGAGGAAGAGGAAAATGGGGGGAGGATTAGAACAATTTTGAACATACCTCTATTTTCCAAGCCCATGTATTGAATGGAGTCTTGCTTCTCATTTCCTGTCAGCCTTAGCTGTTTGCTTTCTCCTGTTTCCTCTCATGGCTGTGCATGCAGCAGCCCCCACCCTGCCCAACCCCTTGCCAGTTTTCTTTCTTTGTGTTTCTCGGCTCTCTCACTCAGCATCGCCACCATTTCTGCAAACTCCAGCTTCTCCGTTAGCACTGGTTCAACTCTGCCTGTCCTTACAAAAGCTACTCCCAGAGACAGAAAATAAAAGGGATTATATTCCCTGAACATCCAATTTCCCACAGTTCTTGTAGGATTCCACCTTTATCTCTTCCAGGCAAAATTGGTTTCTTCCCTGCCAACAGAAACTGGGTATAGCTGACTTCAAGAATGGGCGCTAATGAGTATGGGAAGGAATGAATGACTTCGACAGTTTCCATTAGAGATCGCTCTAGGAGGTTTGATCCTGTCATTAGAGCCAGCAAAGAGCATTGTCCACGTTCACATGTTCTCTATGGCCGATGCTTCCTCATTATATAGACAGTGCAGTGGCTAAGAATGGGGCTTTGAATCCACAGACCTGTATCCAAGTCTCCGCCCCCTCTCACAGTAGCCATGGGATGTTGGGCAGCGTGCAGAAGCCCCTATGCTTATGCTTTCCTAGCTGAGAAAAGAGTGCAAAAACAGGGCCTGTCTGCCTATAGTCTTATAATATGGAAGTAAAATGATGTACAATAAGGCACCGCTTAACACATGAAAAGGCTTAGTAAGTGTTATCAATGACCATCATTATTTCAAATGGAACTCTGAATATGGATGAATGAAGCTCAGGGAACTATAAACTGAACACTTGTCAGGTTTATGTAGGCGGGAGAAGGGATCAGCTAAAAGATACAGCTTTTGTGAATTCCTTAACTCTCGCCAGGAACAGATTATAGGCACATCCTTGGGCCTTCCCCAGCTTCTTTCTAGAGACAAGAGTGCTGACTGTAGAATGGAGGAGAGAATGGATGGATGGAGGGGCTCAAAAAAGAAAGGATGAGTGAGTGAATGAATAATGAGACAGAATATTACAGGTGCTGGGTCAAGCTAAGCAGTCACATCCCTTCCCATGGTTTCATCTTATTTCACCCAAAGATGCACCATGAAGTCTATGGGTCACTATACCAACCTTTGGGCTTCTTTGTCCCACATACCCAAAATGTGGTTCTTCATCTGGGCTGTGCCTTCAGGGATGCTCTGTGATTTTTTCTACTAAAGCCATGTGTCTACAAGTCTTGCTCCACAGCTGGCCTCAGGTTTTGTGAAAGCATAGCAGGTACCCAACCTGCCCAACATAGAGAGGCAGGCCCTGGTACTGTCCTAGGAATAAGCAGAGATGACAGTGCTTGGCTCTGCTTCCTAGAAAACCTGGAGAACTGTCATGAAGTAGAATGTTCATGGATCGGGGTCTTGATTTTCTTGGTGGACACTCTGGGAGTTGTGTTGCAAGTGGTAGATCATCTTCAGTGAGGACGGAGTGTGGGAAGACCTCCTGAGCTCTGCTATTGGCTTTCACCCTGACATAGGCTCTGTTTGTTGTGGCACACTCATTGAGAGTGACAGTGATACACAGAGCTGCTCGTCTGCCTCCCTGATAGACCAACAACCGTAGAAGAAAACTATGACCCAGTCTGACAGCCTGCACCAGGAAGGCAGAGAGGTAAGCTGGGCGGAGAACATGGTGAGTTTGAGTTGGAAGAGCTATAGCAAGTTATCACTACATTCAAATGCCTTTTCCCACTAACTTGTCAGATACCAGGAAGAAGTGACAACATGCCCATGACAACAGATAAAGGGAGGGTCAAGGGCTAAACATGGAGGTGTGGTGTCAGCCACCAAGTGCTTTGCTGTTGTGTGACTTAAACAGCCCTTGATTATAACTCTGCACATGGTGAGTAAGATATAGAATGAAGAATTACTGGCATGACTGACAAGTCCAGTCTGGCACACTGAGTCCAACTAAAGGAAACAAACACTGGAACAGTGTAAAGTCCTACCTTCAGCTCACAATTCAGCTCTGAGAGGAGCCAATCTGAGCTGTGCTGGTACCACGGACTGGATTTGAATTCCACATCTGTTACATGTAGTATTGTAAAGTTTATTAGATATCTCTGAGCTTGGTGTCCTCACTTATAATATTCAGTTAATTATACAGGCCTTAAAAGTTCGCTTAATAGCCTTAAGGGCATGGGAGTTGATTTAGCAAGCAAAGATATTTGCCATCAGTCTTGACACCCTGAGTTGGATCCCCAGAGCCCATGTGAAGAGTAAATGTGTCTTCTGAAGGTTACCCTTGGACTTCCACATGTATACTGTAGTATGCACGCCCTTACACACACACACAGAAGCATATAAATACACATAGACACACACTCAAAGATATACACAGAGACACATACTCAAAGACACACATACACACCTAAGCACACATACAGATGCACAATCAAACTGACATATAGATAATCATGCACACACACAAACATGGGATCACCTACGTACATACACATATATACAGACACAAACAGATGCACAAAGACATTTACCCACATACAGACACGGATATACACAAAGGCATAGACACACACAAATACAGAAGCAAGCACATACATACATACATACATACATACATACATACATGCATGCATGCATGCATGCATACATACATACATACATACACACACAGACTCACACAAGCACACAAAGACATATACACACAGACAGACAGACATACACATAGACATACACAAATATACACACATTTGAACTTTAGTAAAGAACTCCTCCTACTTTTCCTCCCCCTTCTCTTCTTCCTCCTCTTCCTCCTCCTCTTTTTCTTCATCCTTTTCCCAACTCCTCAAAGCTCCTCTAACTCTCTGGAGGGTCTCAAGAGGAGGACACTCTTGTTTCATGATCACTCTGAAAGGGTGAACAGGGTCGGGGAGGGAAATGAATCTATCTGGCATCTCTTCTAAGGTGTCTTGTCTTGATTCCTTTTGTATGTGATTTAGGATGCTGACTGTTAGTCACAGTTTCCTGTAGAGGGCACGAGCTTGCAAATATTGCAAGAGAAACCAGATTTGTTAAACACACAGGCTTTTTTCTTTAACAGAAGAAATTAACATCTGTTTTCCATCCAGAAGGCTGGGAGTGGATGTATTAACACCTGGTAATCTTTGTTCTTTTGTAAAGCCATCTTACCCCCTAGAATCCTGAGCAATGTTCTCAGTCAACAGGACCCATTCTTGTAGAAAAGGTCACAGGTGCTTTACTAAAGATATGTGCTTTTCAAGGAAGTTTTGGTGCAGCCATGCTTGACGCTTTGTTGTGATAATTGTCACAAGGAAACTTATCCCCAACGTTTTGATGCTTAAATGTATAAGAAATAAATAGCTTGGTGTCAGACTCTAGAAGTTTTGAGCTAGCCCTGGCTAAGTCTTGCTGAACCTCTCATGGATCATTTCACTGCTGGCTTTGAAGCTTGCAGGGACCCCCACAGTTCCCATTTTCATTCCTCACTCCCCTCAGCAGAATATTCTCTGTGGTATCTTTAGTGTTTTTATAATCTGTCGAATCTGTGAAGAAGGTTGAATGAGGAAGCTGGCTCTGCAGATTCAATGATTCTCTGTAACATTTTGGTCATTGATCTTAACACCATCTCTAATGACTTCCTCTTTCTTGGCAAAAGGCAGCACAAAGTGTCAATGACAGGTCACAGGGTGAGAGGTCACAGGGTGTGGGAGTGACAAAAGAATGCATATGTAATTGCAGTTGGACTGAAGCACTTTGATGACTTCTCCACGTGCAGTTATAAAAAATACAGGCATCAAAGAGCAGACAATTTTACTCTATCCAGTCGGTCTTTTTCTCTATAATATGTGTTCAGAATGCCTAAAACCACTCATCACTGATGGATTGTCTCAATGAATGCATGTAGTGATGGGCCATCCAGCCGGGGGAGGGGAGGGGAAGCATGTGAATCCAGAAGTTATATGTTTAAATTCTATCTGTGGGCTTCTCCTTCAGTATCTGACCATTGACCAATAACTCTTCTGGGCTTTGCCTGGTGCTGTAGACAGACCTCTTTCTCATTATTAAAAGAATTCAAAACCAGACTCAGATGGAAACCCCAAAACAATTTGATCAAAGTTTGAGAGAAAGACAATAGCAAAGCCAAGGTAAAAGTCCGTGAAGCTCTAGCAGTCTGGAGATGGAGGGCAATGCCTTTAGGTTGGGCATGGAGGGCAGAGAGACACTGAGGGAGCCCAGTGTGTCTAGGAGATCATGCCTTGACTTATAGCCAGTATCCAAAAAAAGATAAAGAGAAGCCAACTTAGTGTGGAGCTGAAGACTACATTCAGAGAGCACCTCATTCTTGGCTTTTGTGTTAAATGACAAAAGACTGTACAATGGAATAGTCTGTAAATAGAGAAAGCTTCCTAATAATAGGAAAGTGTGCCTAAGAGTGAGAGTGGGCTAGAGAGCTGAAGAAAGAGCATAGAAGTATTCAGCCATGCAGAGAATATAGCTCTTGATGGGGCCTATACCTGGTACCCGCCTCTCCTATGATCTTACACAAAGGGCTTTTCTCCTATGCATGTCCAGTTTTCTTATGTTAATTTCGTGTAGCTTTCTTTAGGAAGTTCATCAGCTGGTCTTTAGGAATACATTGAGGTCTGTGCCTAGCTCCAGGGCCTGTGTGGTGCTTCTCAAATGGAAGCTGTGCCTGGTGGTTCTTCCAGTGTTCTGTGTCCTCAGGGTCAGCAGGGCAGGGCAGCCTGCATCAGCCCACATTCTGCTAACATCAACAACTCTTGGTTTGCTGCCTCCCAGGAGGTGCCAACTTTGTGCAGAGCTCCCTAGAAGCTATTTTGAGATTTTTTATTTGCTTCCCAATTGGATGATCTCAAGACCCTTAAATGAGACTGGGGGCCTCAGTGTACCTCATTGCTGACTCTTGGCAAGTTAAAACCATCCTCTTGGTTCTGAGTACATGGAAGAAGACTTCTGAGTTTCTTTGGCTCTGCAAGATTGGGCTGGAGGATCCTTCAGGATGAACATGATCATAAGTGAAATTTCTGAAGTCTGAGATCCCCCTATGGCCAGAAAAGAGGCTTATCTCTTGTGCCTTGCTACGAAGTTGGTACTAAAAGAACATCTGTGCTATAGAAGTCCTGGGCTAGTGGAAATGGGCTATACTCTTGAAATGAGAGTAGCTGCATTCTGCCAATTTTATGTTTTTGAAAGCATTGCATTAGAAGTAATTTCACATCAGACACAGACAGTCATCTTGGAAATGTATACATTTCACTGCTAATAATTGGGAGCATAGCACAAAGGTCCTTGAGCCCACAGATCTCCAGAGAAACCAGGAATGTTAAGCACAGAGGATTGTCTTTCCAATGGGAAAGATGAAAAACCTGTTCTTCCGTCTGGAAAGTTGAGAACTGGAAATGATGAACTGCCTGCTGATCTGCATTATCCTTGGTCCAGGCCATATCAAGCTTCTACACCCAGGACCAGAGACGATTAACAGCCCAAATGACCTCTATGCTATCTGTATGACCCAGGCCAGACCCTTAAATGCTTAAGCTAGTACAGGTAGCATCTCTCTAGAACCCATCTTCTTGAAGAAATGACACTGCCCTGAGTTGAGTTTCAATGTAATTATGCTTCGTTGTGCACCAGGGATTGTATTATGCCTGGAAACTTTTTTCCCCAAGTTGTACTGATCTCAAATACATTGGGAATAAACCATCTGTTTTAGACTTGCCAAAGCCTAATCCAGGTTGACAGTCAATCTGCACTGAGTTTTCATTCTTATCTCTTATCGCTTCCTTGTCTGACACCTGCAGGGACACCTTTACAGTTTATTAAACATTAATTTTAAGTCTAGTATTTTGCTAGAAATGTCATAAATATTATTAAATTTAATAGTTAATATACCTATAACAACATTAATTACCCATTTTTAGATGTAACCTAATTGACATTAGATGAGACAGATTTAAGTAGCCAGGATCACACAACTGATGAATTGTAAAATGAAATTAACATCAAGTTCTATCCAAATTCAAATCTTGCTTTAAGCACTATGCAGTCTTTAAACTGTTAGCATTATTAGCCAAAGCATGTCTTTGAACTCCTGGGATCTCAAAAATAGACAGCATACAAGAATAGAGAGAAACAAAGAAGCAAGCTTCCTATAGTGTCTTCTATCCCAGTCATCTCAGGATTCCAAAGGCGGAGATGCTGCTCCTGGTGAGGAGCTGTGGCCTTTCTGCTCTTACCCTAGGAAGCCTCTCCACAAGCCTAGGGAGGCAGGTGGGTATGAAGGCCAAGAAGCAGCCATGTATATTTGTGTGTTGTGGGTAGTGGTGCAGGTTTTGCTGGGTTGGTATGGGCGATATGAGGTAGTATAAGGAGCTAGCCTGCAGCTAGATTTAAAACCACTATAATGTGGACCTAGTGGCCTCTGGATATCTGACTGCTCAGAGAGAGGGGATACACAAGAAACCCCAAGGACTCTAAGTTCTTGCAGCAAACTAACATGTAATAGAAAGGAGGGTTGCCTGCCTGAGCCACTGCCCGATGAACACACACAGCTGGTGACAAGACACTGGGCTGGACTAAAGACCTGGAGACAGCTAGTTCTTGGAGTTTGAACATTTTTCTGCTGGGAAACAAAGGCAGACTATGTTTCATTCAACTAAAACTATGCCTCTACTGGGAATCACGTGTAATGTATTTCTGGATCATGAGCCTGACACTGAATCAGATACTTCCTGTATCATAATTTCTCATTACATCCCACTGAAGTGCTTGTTAATATTCTTGTTAATTCTTTTCCCCCACTTTACAGGAACCATACTTGGTTTATGTAGTACCAGGAATGAACCCAGGACTTCATGCATGCCTGGCAAGCAATCTACCAACCAAATGGGGACAGGGGAGAGATACCAGTCATAGGAGGGTTCTGAACAGCTAGGCTCCTTTGTGTATGTGTTTTTTCCTTCAAACAGAGTTTCATTTGGTCTAGGATGGCTTTGAACTTACTATGCAGCCCTTGAACTACTAATCTTCCTGCCTCTACCTCCCAAGTATCAGCCAGGATTGCAGGTGTGGCCACCATGGCAGCTCAGGGCCTTTTAGGCAGGTAGTAGGGAGGTTCCTGTTTTTACATGGGTAAGTCTGGAAAACATTTTCCCTTCAGTATGCATGAGTTGTGAACTAGAGCTGCCCAGAAAGGCAGAACTGAGCCCTGTGGTGTTACAGCTGAGAAGGTTACAGACAACAGAGATTTCCAAGAAGCAGGTAGCTCAGTCCAGTGTTACAGGTTTAGTGGAGTGCTTTCTGGCTTCCTGCTCAAAGGTAAGATTCTGTGTGCTTCATGAACCACTATGTCCTCATTGTCTGAAACATCCACTGCATGGCTCTCAGTTCCCTTTCCTGTTTTGGCATCTTATTGCTACAGTAAATACCTGGACAAAAGCAACCTAGAAGAAGGGGTTTAATCTTTGCTTGCATTTCTAGGCTACAACCCAGCACAGCAAGAAGTGGCAGTGGCAGGAGAGACGGGCCACATTCCATCCACAGTCAAGAACAGAGGACAATGCATTCATGGATGTACACAGGTGCTCATCTGGCTTTACAGTGCGTTCATGTGTGTATAGTAGCACGCATCTGGCTTTAGCCTTTTCGTTCCACCCAGGGTCCAGCTCATGAAGCAGTGCTGACCACACTCAGAGAGGGCCTTCCTAACTCAATCAAACCAAGTAAGAAAATCCTTCACAGACATGCCCAGGGACCAACCTAACTAAAAACAAATCCCTCACTGAGACTCCCTTTCCAGATAATTCTATACTGTGGCCAATTGACGATTTATATTGACCTCACAAGATCCATGTCACTCCAGTGACCCTCACTGTTCCTGGACTTGTCCTGTGTGTGGAGTCCCTTCCTAGCTCAATGCTGGCCTGCCTCTGAACCCCTAGGTCCCTTAGCATTGAATGTTTCTGAAACTGAGTCTTTCAAGCCCTTCATCTCTCTGCCTGACCCCATAGAAAAGTTCATAATAGTATAAACTGAACTAAATTAGGAACTAGGTTCTTCCTTGAGAATTTATTCTTTGAGAATTTTACACATCTATATGCTATATTTTGATCACATTCACCTCCCACTACTCTTTCTGACTCTCAGATCCACCCCAACCCTCTCCCAACTGTATATCCTCCTTAAAATATTTTTTTTTCATTTTATGTGTATGAATGCCTTGCCTATATGTATGTGCATGCACCACCTGAATATCTGGTGCCCACAGAACCCAAAAGTGGATGTCAGATCACCTGGAACTGGAGTTACAGATGGTTGTAAGCCACCATATGGGTGCTGAGAACTGAACTTGGGTCTCCAGAAGAATGTTCAGTGTTCTAAACTGTTGAGCCATCTTTCCAGCCTTCCTCTTTTTAAAAAATTCACCAAGACTGCAGGAGGCTCCCCGCTCTCCCCACGTTACACAGCACGGTAGGATGGAGCGTTCCCAAGATGAGCCCAGCCCACCGCTATGCTGCACGGGCTAGGCAGAGCATGGTGCAGAAGGAGTTTGATCAGACACCACAGGAGTGAGGGTGGGGCAGAAGGCACCCAGAGGTCAAGGTACCACTAAGATGAACAAGTAAGCGGTGGAGAGATGGAAAAGAAAGAGAAGCAGAGCAGTGTGTGCACTAGGAAGAGAGGTGGGACTGAAGACTTAAAAGTAGTGAGGAGTAGCCTGACGTGAGTAGCCTGGGTAGCCATCTGAGGCCCTGGTGAGGTTCTGGCCTGTGCTGCTGCCCAAGGCCATATCCGGGTCCTTGGCCCTGCAGCAGCAGAGATCTGTGTGTCGATGTCTGTGGACCATGTTGCCACCGAAGAGCACGTGGATGTCCCTGGTCTAGGCTGCCACCTGGAGCCATGTTGATGTCCTAAGGCTGTGCAGATTGGCCCTGCCCCTCACCAGCTGCAGCCCTCAGGAGAGCTGGGCCGACCCCTTGACTGGATGGTTAAGTTTGCTGGCCCCAAGTGCACGAGAGCTGGGGAACTGGTGAGCTGATCATTCAGCTTTCATCCAGGCCCAGATCCAGGACTTTGAGTTGGCCCATCCCAACATCTGCATCATCTATGAACCACTGGAGTGTGTGAAGGGGTACGAGATCTCCATGACACAGAGCAACAACAGGATACACAAGAGGAGTCCCATTGAGGATCCAGCATTGATGGTGTAGCAGAAGCCAGAGGTCTTGAGCCAGACCAATGACTCACTGCAACTAACATGTACAAGTAAAGACGTGTGTGGACAAAAGGGTATACTGTGGGACACATCATGACAAACCAGTTTCCACAGTCAGATTTTGTTTGTTTTAATTAATTAATTAATTAATTAATTAATTTTTGTTTTCTTTTGGGGGAGAGGTGGCAAAGGTGTAGGGTGAATAGAACCATGGGAAGATGGGTGGGATTGGGGTGCATGGTCCCTGAGCCTTTGGGGGGTGTGATGTAGATGAGGGACTAGACTCTGAAATTTTCCTGCCTGACCAGAGAAACTTCCTGGTAGCAAGAACTCTCCACCATTTCTCCACACTTCTTGTCTTAGTTCTTGCTGTAGCTACAGTTAGGACTCCTGCTTCCTTCTGCCAAAGAGGCTGGCACAGCTCCCACCGAGATCCTACAAGGTCGCTCAGGGTGGGAGGCATGCTTGTCTGACTCACGATTTTCTCAAGTCCTGACTCAGAAGTGAGAGCATGGAATGCACTTACTGCATTACTGCAGAATGAACTAGTGTACCCAAATTTTACCTCTGCACTAATCCACATGAGATGGCTGTCTCCAGGGAAGGGAGTTGTCAGGGTGAACCAGTGTCCCATCTCCTGCCTCTTCTCTTGTCAATTATAATTCATCATTCTTATAAGAGATCTTGTTTGATAAGTGCTTTTATTACTAGTTGTGTAGCTCTGTGTATATAGTACATGCACATGCCCATGTGTGTGCGTGTGCATGTGTTCGTGCATCCATGTGTGTCCTGAGGATGACCTTGGCTATCTCCTTGTCACTTTCCACGTTATGTACTGAGGCAGGGTCTCTCACTCAGCTCTTCATTTGAGCTGGTCTGATTAGCTTCCTTGCTCTGGGTTATTTTTGTCCCCACCTCAGCCACTGGGTTAGGCTGCTGCCACTCACCCCACCCCCCGACCCCCGCGCCCCACTCCCAGACTTTCTGATTCTCAGTCTGTGAAGCAGGCACTTTACCTGCTGAGCCATCTCCTTGGTCCTTTCTACACTTAGAACTAAGTCTCTCTTGTTTTGTCAATAGAGTGATTCCAAAAACAAAGTATCTTGACCAACGTTATAGCTGTGTAAAGCTTATTCTAAAGCCACATACTTGGGCAATCATATGCCATTAGCCTTGTGTGGCTCCCACTTTCTCATTCACGCCAGGCCAATGCATCGTCTTGAGTTCCAGCTGCTCAGAACCACGCTGTTCTTTGCTTCTTCTCGGTGTGAGTCTTCCTCATCTTTCCTTTCCTTGACTTGTAAACATTCTGTCTCTTTATCTTGTTGAGTTAAACACGTGACCTCCTTATTAAATGACTAGATGCTTTCAAGGGCTTCAGTACTACTTGTTGAATAAAAAACCCACTTGTCTCATGGAGTCTTCTGATTTCAACTGTAGCTTGGGCCAGTTGGTCAAAGGCTTCCCATGCAACTGCTCCTAACTGGCCTTCTCATTGCTTTCTTGGAACAATTCTATTTTTTTTTCTTAAATTCTTTTCTAGATGCATTTGTCAATTTCCAAGTAAATCCTCAATTTGTCTTGTTTTGTCTTGTTTTATTTTGTGAAGACCCTGGGAGCTCATCCCTGGTTCCTGAAAGTCCGCAAACAAACCCTTGTCTTACTGACTTGTTGTGGATCTGGCTTCAGAGAAGAGTGGGTACACATGTTGAAGAGTGGGTACACATAGGAGCCTAAGCTCAGGGTCACCTAGCTCCTCACAGAACATTCTGGAACATGATGTACTTATAACCACTCCTTTGCTCTGAGTGGGCTTCTGAGAAAGACACTAGAGAAGGGAGGAGGACAAAAACAGCAGGGAGCCTTGTGAATGGAGTGCTCACCTGAACAGACACGACAGTGCCTCTGGGGACCTGGGAAGATCTGGGACCTGTGTTCTGCCTGAAAGTGATGCAGGCCTTTCTTGGCTCTATTTGGCCCTCTTTATTCTGTCAGTTGTAGCTTTCATCAGTGTGGAGGAACTTAGATGCTCTACTGTCTCCTTCATATCTCTAAGCACTTGTCAGGAGAGTCTGAGCACAAAAGGTAGCAGCTCAGTGCCTTCTCTCTGCACTTCCGAGGGATGACCGTGCAGTGCTGTCTGTAGCTGTGCAGTGCTGTCTGTAGCTGTGCAGTGCTGTCTGTAGCTGTGCTGTGCTGTCTGTAGCTGTGCTGTGCTGTCTGAAGCTGTCTGTAGCTGTCTGTAGCTGTGCTGTCTGTAGCTGTCTGTAGCTGTGCTGTGCTGTCTGTAGCTGTGCTGTGCTGTCTGAAGCTGTCTGTAGCTGTCTGTAGCTGTCTGTAGCTGTCTGTAGCTGTGCTGTGATGTCTGTAGCTGTCTGTAGCTGTGCTGTCTGTAGCTGTCTGTAGCTGTCTGTAGGTGTCTGTAGCTGTGCTGTGCTGTCTGTAGCTGTCTGTAGCTGTCTGTAGTTATGCTGTAGCTATCTGTAGCTAGACTCTGTTACTGCTCTACAATGTTCCACCAGTCTAGAGCATGCTCTTTGGGGGTTGGTTCACTCTCTATGAGCCTTATTTTACTTTTTATGGAAGCTCTTGTTTTTCCTTGTAGAAGGAGTAGAATAATGAAAATTTACATAGCTGCATCTGTATGCGTATTTTTCATTTATTTTTATAGACATGTATGTGCACATGTGTGCTGTACACATGTGGGAGAGGTAAGCTCAGTCACACGCAGGGAAAGTCAAGGTTACTGCTGAACATCTCTCTCAGTTGCTATTTATCTTAGCCTTACACATGGCCTCTTACTGAACCAGGGTCTTATCACTTGGCCAGATTGGCTTGCAGGTGAGTCACCACCCCACTCACATGCTTATAAAGGAAGAGCAGTACTCACTGTGCCCCCATTTGTGTAGCTTCTGAAAAAAGTAATTTATCTCAAAGATATGAATCTTCTTCCCTTTCTTCCTTCCTTCCTTCCTTCCTTCCTTCCTTCCTTCCTTCCTTCCGTCCTTCCTCTCTCTCTCTCTCTCTCTCTCTCTCTC
>NW_021604596.1:3542035-3549907 GCF_004785775.1 Grammomys surdaster | reverse complement strand
TCTCTCTCTCTCTCTCTCTCTCTCTTTCTTTCTTTCTTTCTTTCCTCCTTTCTTTTCTTTCCTTTCCTTTCCTTTTCTTTTGACTTCACCTTCATTGTAGGCTCTTTTTGTTAACTAGAACACTTTCCTGGGGCAGATGCTGAGACCCTATTTGGCCTGTTATTTCTTCTCTCTATAGCTACTTCCTTATACATATATTCTTGACAGTTTTCCTTAACACTATTATCTAGTGTAGCTATTAGATTTTTATAGCAGAAATTACACTTCTAATTCCTAAGTAATTACCTTCTGAATATCCTATTTTTAATTCAGCCTGCTCATGTTCCACAGACAAAAATCTCTTACTTCAGATTTCTGAGTTATTAATAAGAATGGTTTTAAGTTTTTCCCTCTCATCCAAGCTTTGTTTCTTCTGATACTAGATTTTCTTTTTAAAATTTTGTTTCAAACTTTGAATAGTTGCTTTGTTTTGGGGTGTGTGTGTGTGCATGTTTACACATGTGTGCATTTGCCACTTATGGGTACACATAGAAATTAAAAGACAACTTCAAATGTCACTTCTCATCCACCTTAGTTTTGAAACTCTTGCTGGCCTGACCCTCATGTAGACTGTGATGGCTGGCCAGCAAACCCCAGGGATCTGCCTATCTCTCTGTCACCATGCCTTTCTATTTTTGGCATGGGTTCTGAATATCAGCCTCAGTTCCTAATGCTTGCACCCACCTCTCCAGCCCCTTCAATTTATCCTTTGTTTTCTTGTCTTGGTCATTCAAAATGCTTATGATACTTGTGTATTAAGGAAAGTAAGAAGAAGGTTATTTGGGGGGCAATTGGCACACCTGTCCCCCACTATTTCTCCAGCAGGGTGCTTGCCCCCATGCACAAGGCTGGCTGGGAGCTGTTTGCATGTACAGAGTATGTTAGGTGAAAGGTGGTCATATATGACATGTGAAGACCAGACAGGATCATCAACACTCTCATTAGCTGACAGGAGGTTTACTGTGATCAGCAGCAAAGCTCAAAACTGAGACCCATGCCTGCTGGGAGCTGATTTGTCCCCACAAAGCTAGAAAGCAGAAATGTGCTTGAGCGAGTGGCTAGATTGTTCAGTGATTAGGGCCCACATCTGTCTCCTGATCTCTTTCCTGCTAATGAGTCCCCATGGGGGTTGGGGAAACAACTCTGCTGCCATATTCCCTGAAGTGTGTTCTTTTGGCAGAGTCCTCTGTTCCTGGGCTTTCATTTGTTGGGAACTACTTTCTTTGTGTCTCCTGGAAGTCTACTGAAATCCCTGTTTATTCATCTGGCCCCAGACTCCATGACTTTCAGAGTATTGTAAATTTATCCTGTTTGAAAAATTCCTTTCTGTTATTCCAGTGGATTTAATTGAGAACTGTTTGTTGTTCTGGACTGAAAGTGTAGATTTAATAAAACATACAGAACACCTCACGCGGTGTCCACAACATCACAACTATTCAGGAAACAGCTGCTGGCGTGAGCTTTGTATTAAGCCCAAGCTGTTGGGACATTTTTACTTCTACTGAGCCAGACTCATTTTCCTTTTAGCATTCTGTTGAGTCCAGCTTCTGTCTCCCGGACCACATGTGGTGGCTTCACTCATCACAGGGAGTCCTAGCTGTATCCAGGATCATCTTTCCTCTAGCATGATTCCCAGGGCTTGGAACCTCCCTTCATCCAGCAACATTCCAGGTCTCCTCTCATGGTTGCATGGCCTTCTAGAGCAATGGCTCTCAACCTTCCTAATGCTTCAGCTCTTTAATACAGGCCCTCACATTGTGCCAACCCCAGCCATAACATTATTGTGTTGCTACTGCAGAACTGTAACTTTGCTACTGTCATGAATTGCAATGTAAATGCAGGATATCTGATATGCGAGCCCTGTGGGCGTTGTAACCCACAGGTTGAGAAACATTGCTCTAGGTAGATTCTAACTTTTTAATTTTTAAAAACTATTGTTTTATGTGTAAACATTGGCCTACATGTACTTCTGTGTATTACATGCATGCGGTGCTCACAAAGCACAAAAGAAGGCACCAGATCTTGACCCTCCCCTTGCTGTCTTGAGACCTGGGCTGAGATCCTCCAGGGAGGTGATGGAAATACCTAATCTTTCACTCCCTAGCCAGACAGCACATTCCACAGAGTGTTCTGCTGTCTTACATGGACCATCACCTTTCTTCTCCATGCCTGGCCCCACCCACTTCATCTATATTCTGGTCCAAGCTCCACTTTGAGACTAAAGCTTCAAGGCATTTCTTGAGAAGAAACTTCCTAGCTCTGAGGTGACCTCTGTGGAAGCCAATGACTGGCCATGAACTTAGGCATAGAAGCCTCCATGTGGGTGCTGCGAATTGAATGTAGGTCCTCTGGAAGGGCAGCCTGTGCTCTTAGTCACTGAGCATTAGGTTTCCAATTTCTGACCAGGTGTTAGTCTGATCCTGAAAGCCATCTGATAGGCATGGTGGAGACATTTTAGCTTCTCTGCAGCTTGGGGACATTGCTAGCTTCTGCCTTCTGATTGTTGTGGACACCTGTCACTAGACTGTGGTTCACAGAGGCTCAAATTCACACAAGTCTTCTCTGTAATGAGTTCCCAGGTCACAGTGCTGTGACTGTCTTGTCTGAGCACAAAGTGACAGCTGTGAGTGGACATGCAATGCAGTGAAGACAAAAGGTGCCCTGTGGAGTGCCCATGTGCTCCCGGTTCTTCTAGAAGCACGGCGCATGGAAGAGATCACTTAACACTTTCCAACTTATATTTCACACCTGTGATCATCCCTTTGTTGAAAGCCACTGGAATCTAAGACTGCATAGCAGTTGTTTGATATGATAATCCTTGCATATAAGTGAAAGGACAAATACCCCTAAGGAGGAATCAAAACAAGAGCCCTGAAAATCTGGCACCTCATAAATGGAAAAGTTACCTGAAAATCGTTTGATGCCCAAATTCCTAACCTACACAAATTCTAGCAGCTGCTCCTCCTCTGTTGTGGAATTTTGTTTCTTGGCAGGAACGATTCTTCTCACACAGATGACTGCATGGCTGGGTAAGTAATGATAGAATCTATGAAGATGGTGAACACATGAGTACTACATTGCACTTGAAGGACCATTCACTGAATTTTTGGAAAAGAACCAAATAGAACAGCCCCCTTGTGTTTGTCTGGAATTAATCCTGTTCTGTTTAGTACTCAAGAACCATCATACTCCCAGCCATATGTTAGAACAGATATCTTCTAGGTGTGACCCAAAGGAAGCTGCTTCCTTGTTTGAAGGCAGAGTCAAGTCTGATTTACCTGGTGTTTGAATGAAGAGATAGTCTCTGTCCCTTTATTGTGGAAATTTCTCAACAGATTATGTGTCAAAGTAAGAATGTTTCAGGGATATCTCAGGTAAGCAGGCATCATTCATTATATGACTAAGAAGTCGGATTTATGGTTGAAACCATGCTATTTTTATTACCTTGCTTATATCATCGACAAATACTGATTTATTTTTGCAACAAGTTTATGTACAAAGGATTACGTAGCCTTAGCTGGATAAATTTTTTGAAGGTTTATCACTGGAATATTCAATGTGGACTTTGACATTCTCTGCCCTCTCACTGACTCACTCATTCAAGAAATATTCACTAAGCATGGGTGAATATTCTGCCATGGGTCATATAGAGGTCCTGAGGTTGTAGACGCGAAAGTGGCATGTCTCCTGCCAAATGAGCCAGTATAGGACATCATGAGTTGTTATCAGAAGTATATGATGGATGTTGTGTAGGCACAATGCAGGAAGAAATATGACGTTCTTCCTGGGTTGCAGGAAAGAGTTAGGAAAGACTTCTAGGTGAGGTTTCACTTGACTGTTGATATGGAAAAGCTGTAGCTCACCAGGTAGACAAGTTACAATGTGCATCTCATGCTGGAGGTAGACTGCAAAGGGTGAGTGCAGACATCCCCAGACATGAACTTGCACAGGCATAAGAGGTGACAGAGAGCATCTGCATCATGAAGGACCTCGAAGGTCAGGCCAAGGAACTCATCCTCTGTACAGGTGGCACCAGTAAATGTTATTAATCAGACCTAAAGAGGTTCAGTTTAGGTTTAAAAAAATGATTGTGATCATTGTGTTAAAGAGCAAATTAGAAAAGGTAAGGCAGCATTTAAGGAGGAAGAAGGACGGAAGGAAGTATTCATTAGAGTTCAAATAAAAATTAATCATTGTTCCTAGGGCTGCCTTAATAGTGTACCACAAACTGGTTGCTTAGAAACAGCAGAAATCCATCATTTCTTAGACTTTGATGTTCAAAGCCAAGGTGTTGCCAAGTCTGGATTCCCTCTGAAACCTGTAGGAGGGAATCCTTCTTTATTCCTGATGTTTAGAAGCAGCCATCAGAACTTAGTGTCCCTTGGCTTGCAATGGTGTTTCTGTTGTCACATGGATGTTCTCCTGCATATCTGCATATGTGTCTTTTTGTGAGATCTTCGTCTCTTCATAAGGTTGCCAATCATATCATATTAAGGCTCACACTTACAGCATTGTCTTTAATTGATAATATCTGCAAAGACTGTTTCCAAATGACATGAGATTTATGGGAACCAGGAGTTTGGGGATCAAATTTAATTTGGATAATAGGCTTGTGGGTACTTAGCTTGTGAAGGATTGAGTGAAGCACTCATAGGAGCTGGACTTCAGCAGGTTATAAATCAAGATTGGACAAACCTAAAAATGGGTGAGGTTCTGAGCCGAGGAGCTCAGTCTGTGAACGTCGAGCTTGAGAGAATGGTATGGTGTGTAGGGCGTGATGTCTGAGCTGAGGTAAGGGGCTCCATCGGTGCTCTTTTGAAGTGCTTCAGGAACCACTGGCTAAACTCTAAATTTGGTGATTCTTCAGAGAGTCATATGGACTCCAAGAAGGAAAGAACAGCCTGTGAAAAGCCCAGTCTAATCACATGGGCTGTGTGGAAGGGGTCTGAGGTGAGGACCCTGATCAACAGTGGCCACAGAGTTCTGGGTGTAGACAGCAGCTGTCAGTCATCTGAGACTCCCTAAAACTAGAGCCTCTAGTCCCTGTGGAGCCAGGGCACCGGTGCCACAGAGAGCAAGAGGAACTGGCCACACTGAGCACACTGAAGAGCCATGAGAAGATGAACACAAGGGCAGTGTTTTAAGACTACATTTTAGAGTGACAAAAGCTATGTAAAGCAAGCATAGGGCTCGACTGTCGCATAGGAGCCTGCTTGCCTCCGTCATTCAGTCTGCCTGGGTCTCCAAAGCAGCTGATGTTTCCCTTTTAACTGCTAAGTGGCAGATCCCACTTAGTTTTGTATTTTAAAATGTATGTTATTTTATGGGTGATGTTTATCATCCAAGTGTTCCCGTTTAAAATACTTCATCTACAGTGTGTTACCAAGGGCAGGACTTACACTGGCCAGTTTTGCTATTTCTCGTGTCTTTTATGCTACAGAAAAGTTATAAGTAATTATGAAGGGAAAAAAAAACAAAGAGATGTAAACAAAACAAACTTAAAAAAAAAAAAAGAAAAGAAAGAATTTCAGAGACAGGTAGAGGCTAACCTGTTCCATGTACAGCAAACTTCAATGGCCTTCTGGCCCATGTATCATTCATGTTTTCTTGTATTTAACTAGCCTTCCTCTTTCACTTCCATCATTTTTCTGTTCACTGGATGACATTAAATATCCATAACATATCATCTTAGTTTTACTTAATTATCCTTCATACTATATGTAATTATATTTAATTGTATCCACACACATAGACATATATATGTATACATTTATACATATATAAGATTATACTTCAATAATACACCTGAGAACATCTGGGCCAGCATTCCTCTCATCAGAGACCCACTGTTTCTGCTGTTCATGTAGTGAGGTGTCTGGGATTTGAAATGTGACTGATCCAAACTGAGATATTCACTAAGTATAAAATTGATTTCAAATATTAGCATAAAATAATAAAAATGCCTCATTAATGATTCTGTATGGATTATATATTGATAGAATGACTAGCTCACCAATATATTCCCAATGGCACAACATAGCCTCTTGAGATCACAGATCCTAAAGCAGACCACACTCCTGACACCTTTTTTTGGCTGGGGTAGGGAAGAGGAATTCAAGACAGGCTTTCTTCGTGTAGCCCTGGCTATCTCTGTAGACTAGGCTGGCCTTGAACTCAGAGATCTACCTGCTCCTGCTTCCCGAGTGTCTGGCTGCCTGTCACTTTCTTAAAACTCCATTCTAAAATCTTTTCTTTGTGCTCACAGGAACTTCTTACTCCTTACCAGCAAAGCTGCTTTCTGTGGCAGATGCAGACAATTACTGTCAAAATGTAGAGAAGAGCAGACTGGAATACCCCCAGCCAATAGATCTATAGTGCAATCCCTACACGTAAGGCTCAGGGAGTATCATGGAAGCAGGCAGAAAGATTATAGGAGCCAGAGGACTACTTTGAGACAGTGTCTTCTATATATGACAGAGAAGTTGGTACCATGAAATCTCAAGAATATGGTCATCTAAAGAAGACCTGCATAGTGACATTGCTGCTTGACATGCCAACACAGATGGGAACTCTTTCATAGGCCACCTGTCCCCAGATGAAGAGCAATGGGTAATTAATGGTGCTAAGACAGGGAGAGTAAGTTCCTCCACCGAAGAGCCCCTAATAGACTTTTCAATCTCAAGTGGTCAACTCTAAACACATACACATGAGCAACACCAAAGGGCATCCATGTACACACACACACACACATGCATATGCATACACACACATATACACATAACTATAATAATAACTAAAGAAAAGAGGTTATGAATTTGAAAGGGATCAAGGGGCTCCTAGTTGGCTAGGAAAATAGGGTGGAAATGATGTGAATATAGCACTCCTGTATGATACTAAAAAAAATTAATTTGAAAATTAAAAGGTGCTTTTCGCCAAGATGGCGCCGAAAGCGAAGAAGGAAGCTCCTGCCCCTCCCAAAGCCGAAGCCAAAGCGAAGGCCTTGAAAGCTAAGAAGGCTGTGCTGAAAGGCGTCCACAGCCACAAAAAGAAGAAGATCCGAACGTCACCCACCTTCCGGCGGCCCAAGACACTGCGGCTCTGGAGGCAGCCAAATATCCTCGGAAAAGTGCACCAAGGAGAAACAAGCTTGACCACTATGCTATCATCAAATTCCCACTGACCACTGAGTCAGCCATGAAGAAAATAGAGGACAACAACACACTTGTGTTCATTGTGGATGTCAAGGCCAACAAGCACCAGATCAAACAGGCCGTGAAGAAACTCTATGACATTGATGTGGCCAAAGTCAATACCTTGATAAGGCCTGATGGAGAGAAGAAGGCATATGTCCGCTTGGCTCCTGATGATGATGCTCTGGATGTTGCCAACAAGATTGGGATCATCTAAACTGAGTCCAGATGACTAATTCTAAATATACACTTTTTTTTTCACCATAAAAAAAAAAGAAAATTAAAAGGTTACCTGGGAATGACTGATGATCCCAAATCTAAAAGCTTTTGTTATAAAACTTCCAGAAGAAAATACAGAAGAAAAACTTGAACTTCCCTGTATGTTGGAATGTTTCCTATGTAGCATAAACAGGAAAGAAGGCAAAAATTAGCCTTCATCAGAAAGTTTTCTGAACATTGACAGGTACTGTAACATTTCAAAGCAAGTGTCCAGATTGGGGAAAAAAAGTCCCAATAGATAATCTTTCAATAGAAGAAGAACATTGTGGCTTTTGTTTTTCTTACAACTCAGCAGTAAGAGAACAGTATATAAATATGGATAAAGTACTTGAATAGAAATGTGATCAAATAGAGGTATGCAAGG
>NW_021604596.1:3503251-3542025 GCF_004785775.1 Grammomys surdaster | reverse complement strand
AGAGGTATGCAAGGGTCAAATAGAGGTATGCAAGGGCTTCTAACCTTTTGTAAAGAAAAGATACATGAGTGTACAACATGGTGCTAAGAGAGGGAGAGCAAGTCCTCTCCAGGGAAGAACCCCCTGAGTTTTCAATCTTAAGTAATCGACTCTAAAAACACACACCGAAGGGCATCTGTATACATACATACATACATACATACATACATACACACATACATACACACACACACCACACATACTCACACACACATACACACACACATACACATGCATGCACACACATACACACACCATTGGGAATGTGTTCAAGATAATCAGCAACAAAACTGAATTAAAACTGTACTAAGATGTCACTTCATGCAAGCTGGTGGACACACTTGCTATGGTGGCACACGCTTTTAATCTCAGCACTTGGGAGGCAGAGGCAGGAGGGTCTCTGTGAGTTTGAGATGAGACCAGCATAGTCTCCATAGTAATACCCTGTCTTAAAAATTTATGAGCAATACTATAGGTTGTCCAGGAGGTGGAAAAACTGAAAATCTCACTACAAGCCAGAATTTAAAATAATATGACAACTTCAAATATAAAATTTTATATATAATTTATTTTATTTATAATATATAATTATAATATAGTCTAAATTATAATCAGAGATGCCAAGAGAAGAAATGCATAGACTGTTCCAGGTGGTTGAAGACAAGAAGAGTTTTGGAAAAACACAAAAGATGTAACAGCAATATGAAAGTAAAAAAGTGAATCTTTAAAAAGAATGTAAGATATAACCTAAATTATAATTTTGTTTATATTTATGGTTTTGTTTATATTTATAATTTTGTTTATATTTTGTTTATATTTGTTTATATTTTGTTTTCTTGCTGTTGGATTGTAAGAATAACATAATCACAATGTAATTCTGCTGTTGAAGGATTCTGTACAGTGAATTTTTTTTTCTCAACCTGGACACTTGCTTTAAAATGTTACAGTACCTGTCAATGTGCAGAAGCCAATTTTGATGAAAGCTAATTTCTACATAACTTTTTTCATACATATATTGTAAGAAAACTATATATATTATGCTATATATGTTTCTTATAAAATTAAACACATTTATGATATGAATGAGAAAGTCTAATAGTCAAAGAAATAAGTAATCATGAACACAGGAAGATCTGCTACAGGTCTTCAGGGTAGCTTTATTTAGTGGTAGCAAACGCCCAGGACCACCCCTAGGTGAAGCTATGTGCAAACTGTGATATTTGCATACCACAGAATACTTCTCAACTGTAAAAAAAAAAAAAGGACAAACCTTAGTGACAAGGTCAAGCTGTTCCCCTGCGTGGCTGTCTAAATCACCTCTGTACTGGATGAGAGCTCGGGAATCACCCCCCCAGAAGTGATTCACTAGACGCTGCCTCCATGTGATCTGGGGAAACAGATGCCAAGGGAAGAAACACATAGACTGTTCCAGGTGGTGAAGACAGGAAGACTTTTGGAAAAACACAAAAGAAATAACAACAACATGAAAGCAAAAATGTGAATCTTTTAAAAGCATGTAAGAGCTCAAACCAGATTTTTAAGAAACAAACAAACAAACAAAACAGGAAAGATGAACTAATACTAGACCTTCCCCATTCCCCACTTGGGGACCATACTAAACAGCCTACATTTTATTCTTTTTGAAAGGTTCTTATTCTAGAAGCAGTATTGATCAGCATTGTATCTTCCCTGGTCACATTTTAGGAGGAATTCTTTATCTGGGAGATAAAGTTGGCAAAGCCAAGTACATTGGGGCAGGGTGTATACATAGTGCCCATCCCAGCACCAACACTTGTCTTAAAATAATGAGCCCTGCAGATGGGAAATGCGCTATACCGCTGTGAGCCGTATGGTGCTATAAACAAAACTCACGCCAGGGAGAAATTGATATTTAGGAAAAGTTTCATTCCTGTGAATTCACCTGAGGTCAAATTAATTGTGTGGCCGTAGACTTCACAGTAATGTGTTTCCCAGTGGGTAAGAGAGCCCAGCATGCTTTGATTAACCAGATGAATGAAAGCAAAGATTTGGTGTCTGGAGTAATGATTAACAGTTCTATGGTCACCTGGTGTCTCAGGGACAGCTACACTGTAACAATTCATACCATCTTCCCCTACAAAACCCTGAGTGGAACTTCCCCCTGGAGTAGATCATGTCTGAAATAGACAGGATTCTTACTCTTCAGTGATGTGTTGTATTTCTGGCATCTGCGGTAAGAAGGTTGCTCCTTTATTAAGTGACATGGTGTCCAAGCACACTTGGTGAGCCTGACTCAAGTCAGTGCTGTATGTAAACTACTGCTCAGGATGGTATTCATTTGAGGGGTCTTATTTCACATCTGTGTTAATAATCATAAAAGGACCTTTTTAAAATTGTATAGATTTTTTCCATCAAGTTCTGTGCATTAAGAGTAAAATTATTCCTACTGTATAAAAACAACTGAAAAAGTAAAACAAGCCGGGTGGCGATGGCACATGTCTTTAATCCCAGTACCAAGAGGCAGACGCAGATAGATCTCTGAGAGTTTGAGGCCAGCCTGGTTTACAGAGCAAGTTCCAGGACAACCACAGCTACACAGAGAAACCCTGTCTTGAAAACTAAGAAAAGAAAAAGAAAAGAAAAAAAGAGAACGAAAAAACAATGCTAAATAGAACTTTGTCAGTTGACTTCAACAGCGCATCAAAAATATTGTACAGTGGGATTTTTCCTTTAAGTTCATGCACTTCCTCACAGATGGGCGCAGCTATCTGAACAGGTGGTCTTCAGCTAATGGCACTGTTTGGGAAGGTCATGGAGCCAGTAGGGGAGTTGCCTCACTGTAGGAGTGGGTTATTGGGGGTAGGCCTTGAGACTCAGTAGTGCATCCTGGCTCCCTGTTCACTCTGTCCTTCCTGGTGCCAGCCTCTGCTCCCACCACCATGCCTTCCCTGGATTGATGGATAGGATTCATCTGGAACTGTAGGTTCAAACCCTTCTTCTCTCTTAAGTTACTTTTGTCAGGACGTTTTATCACAGCAATAGGGAAACTGACTAAGACGGGACGTTGGTGCTAGGAAGTGTGCCTGTTACTATGATTAATCTGACGATGCTCTTAAGCCTTTAGAACTGGTTTGTGGGAGGGACGTGGAAAGTTTTTTAGGAACTTTGAGTTTAAAAAATAGTCCTTGGATGCTGTGAACAGCTGAATGGACCATTCTGGTGGTAGTATGGAAGACCAGAAGGCAGAGAAATATGCAAGCTATGGGGGCTGGCTCATTAGAGCTCAGAGAGGATCAAAGACTCTATTTGGAAGTGGGCTGGAAGCCATTTACACTATAGTCTGGCAAAGAAACTGGCTGCACTCGCCCCCTGACTTGAACCTGAGTGATGCTGAACTCAGAATAAAGGCTTAATTTGTTTCCTGAAGGAAGTGTGAAGATGGACACCGAGGCTGCCGCATGCGTGATGCTCACTCCCCTTAGCTCTGTTGTGAGAGGGAACAGCACCTGGAGCAAAAGGAACTAAAAGCTGTGAGATTTGGTGAGGAAAGTGTGCAGTCGAGGTTAAACTTAAAGGCAAGGTCTGGGGCAATGGCTCAGTGGGTAAAGTGCTCGCTGCTCAGATAAAGAACCTCAGTTCAGATCCCCAGAGCCCATGTGAAGCTGGGTGTGGCAGTGCGTGGCACTCCCCTCCACAGCTGCACCATGAGACACACGTAAATTAAATTAAGAACTTGTAAACAAGGGCTATTCAGACAACATGTCAGCTTAACTGTTAGAGATTAGTGCTTTGAGAATGTAGCCTAACAGGTTGCAGAGCCGGTCAGCAGTTAAGAGCATGCCCTCTCTCCTCTTGTGGGAGATTCATGGTCAGTTCTCAGCACCCAAATCCAGTGACTCACAACCACTTCCAACTCTAGCTCCAGATAGGTTCAATGCCCCTGGATTCCATGGGCACTGGCCCATACCCACACATACACATAATTTAAAATAATACAACAAAATTTAAAAGAAGCCTGGTGCTCTGCACTGGGACAACAGAGAAGGTATCTTCAGGGAAGACCCTACCCACTAAAAGCTCCAACTTGTAAAAGTGAAAATTCATTTGAAAGGAGGGAGTCTCTACTCAGAATGCAAGAGAGAGAGCATTTCCCCAGGGTTAGCACACAGAAGCTAACACCAGTATGGTCCAAAGGGGTCAGGCTATACCCCAAGCTGGCAGCAGAACTTGACAGCATTTTCCATGTGATGCTGGTGATGAAGACGTGACAGATGCAAGACTGAGGAAGTCATGGAAAGCAGCTGAAGCCAGGGAACCCTGAGGAGGGTCGGAAGCCCCAGGAAGCCATGTGTGATGGATGCTGTTGAAGATGCGGCTTACGTTGCTGTGGAGAGTTCCTAATAGGGTACAGCTGGGCCTTTGTTAAGACTTAGAGGGTTTCTTCCACAAAGCGTGAGACTGCTAAATCTGATCATGCTGAACTTGGAAAGTCTCTGTGGCAGTGTACCACAGGGAACAGGGAACACAAAGACTGACTTTTTAAAAAATTCAAAATATTCACAAACTCAACAAAATAAACTTGGGCAATCTACAGAGAAATCCCAACATCTATATAACTTTTTAAAAGTTTTGGGCACTTGCGAATTAATATGCAGAAAAGGAGAGAGTATAATAATCTCATGGTGAAAGCTATTAAAATGCATGTTCCCAGGAGAGTGGTCTTGGACCTTAAGGTCTGGGTTGAGGGGCATCTGGCTCTGCACAGCTCTGGCTTTTCTATGGGCTTCTCAAAGGGGAGTACATGGCTTTGCTTGTAGTTGTGTGCACACAGCTCTCACCCTGGCTAACCACTTGTCTGCATAGCTGTTTTACTTGACCACAAATGCAGGGACCATGAGCAGTATCCCTCTGCCTCTACTGCCTGCAGTCTTCACCACTCATGGTAATGCTTGACATGTTAAATGTCTTTTGTTCAGAAAAGCCCAGTGTTCAGTCCTGGCCCCGGCCCCAGCCCACGGGGATTCGAAGAGACCCTAGGGAAGGGGGCGAAAGAATGAAAGAACAAGAGACACAAAGAATGTGAGCAAGTCTGGAGTTCTGATCAAGCTCTGAAACTTTGATTTTGGGTGCAGGTTATAAACACACAGCAAAACGGGAAGTTTGGGCGAAGGTCATTGTCTAGGGATATCCTACTATTGAGTCCTCATTGCTTTAGACCATCCCACTGTCACATCCTTATTGCCCTAGACCATCCCATTGTCATAACCGGCTCCCAGGAAATATCAGTCGTTCTTTAAGTTCCTGGGACCTGAGACCAGTGAAAGTCCTTTCTTATCCTTGTACTGACTAGTCTTTCCAGAACAGCAGGTAATTTCCTGAGGTTCTCTTAGAACAGCAGGTAGTTTCCTGGGTTTGGCTCCTGGCAAGTCCCCAGCACATTAATGTGGGCTTGGATAGCTTGAACTCATGAATTTTAAATTATGGATGAGCTCAATTCAGGAGTCTCAGATCAAGGAGCGCCTGGGTGGTTGATGATTGTTAGGCATGAACGAACAAGATGCTGCTACTGGCCAGCTGGACTCTCTGATGTACAGGATGCTGCTATTGGCCAGTTGAGTATTCCAATGCCCTCCAAAGAGTGTTTTCTCCTGATGGAAGAGATTTCAAGGAGAGGCAACATGAGGCTGCTTAGGCACAGGGAAACATTTGAATGAGACATTAAGACCTTGAATCTTATTAGGAAATGTGCCCACTTTAGTCCACAGGTCCTGAGGCAGAGCCGATATCAGTTTGGGAAGAAAAATGATACAGATCAGGACTGGAGTTCTGAATTAATGAAGACTTTGTCCTATGTGACTTACTGAAGAAATTGACCAGTTTGCCTCCCATACGGATTTGTCCTAAAAATATGATTTCATTTTCAATGCAGGAATTTTAGGAGGACTTTGGGTGGAGGGACAAGGAAGAAGAACATATTTGCTGGTCAGTTGTACCTTACAGGGAGGAGAAAATAAGGAGTAGACTCTCGAGAGTTTTGTACATGTATGAATGAAAGACAGAGAAAGAAAGAATGACTATATCTAAGCATCTCTCACAACTAAAGTACACATGTCCAGAAGGCAGGGATACCAGCCACCGGGAGGAAATTGGCACATATGTGATCACTCAGGCCTTAGACAGATCCAGAGCCACACACAGATTCATGGTAGCAAAGATTAATCAGGGATCTGAGATTACTGAGATAAAGAGAAACAAAGGATGAGGACAGACTGTGGTAGGCCACTAACTCAACAGACCTTTATGGAACGTATCAGTATTGACTGAAGAACATTGTCTGAATAACCTGGGTTCAAATCCCAGCTTTACCACCTACTGGGACCATAGCCTTGAGCAAGCCTCTGAACTCTCTGTATCTTTGGCTCCCCTTTTTATAAACTGGGTCTAATATTCAGTGACCATTCAGAAGGGATGGTAAATCTTCATTGTTAGCTTGGCTGAGTTTAGAATCGCCATGGAAACACACTTTGGGGTGTGTGCATGATGTCGTTAATAGGAAGGCTTGACTGAGGAGAACTAACCCTGAGTGTAAGCAGCAGTATCCAAAGGCTGGGCAAGCTACCATCCCCCAGGGCAAGGTGCTTCTCCTGGTGCTGGATAACTCGGCTTGGCTCCCAAGCTTTGAAGATCCCCAGACCTTTCAGTTGACCAACCTTGAAGTTCAGTCTTGCTTAGAGCATAACAAATCCTTTTCTTGCCTGGTTTCCTGTCTTTTTGCCCCAACTACCTTTTGTGGTTTCCATGGAGATGAAAGCTTCTGGCTGGGCCCATCCCTGAAGCAACTTTAAGGAGATTAACAGTCTCCCTTGGTCTAGTCTGTTCATTTCTCACTTTTGGTTCAATGAAAAAGCTCACCATTCCAGCTCTTCATTTTCCTGGTAAGAGGGTAGGGACTTGTCTCACTAAGTTGGGAGGCAACATAGCAGGAGTATATTTGATTTGTGGACCACTGCTCTGCGGTATGTCGATATATATTGCTGGCTTGGAGGAAAACACATGGAAGTGGTTATGACTCATGTAGACATGGCTGATGGATGGAAACACTGGCTCTCCAGGCTCCTTCTCTGCTGATGACTGTGGGGACCCAGGCAGGCTGTTATTTCAGCTCTGTGACAGCCATCTTGGTTCATTGTGTCCTAGTACTGACCCTGGTCACTTGTCCTTCTGGAGGCTGACTCTGTGTGTCCAAAGCCACAGTTCTGTCCAGGTAGGGAGGCATTGGCAGCAGGCTTAGAGGCTGAGGAAAAGGGGGTTGGAAAAACAAATTTGGCTTGTATAATGCCTTGTCTAGCCAGGAAAAGAGCAGGAGCCTGTGCCACAGCTGTGTTTCACTCTTTCTTAATAGCATTTAATTTATTTATTATTGTGCGTACATGCATGATAGGGCAGGGCACACTTGCTATGGCCCATGTACTGAGCTCAGAGGACAATTCTCTCCTCTATCTTTATGATGGTTTGGGGGCTCAAACTCAAGTGGTCTGGCTTGCACAGCAGGTATGTTATCTGTGGAGCCTTCTTGCTAGCTCTTTAATAGGGTTTTAAAAATCAATATAATTAAGATTCCACTTGCACGCTCCTTGTCCACCGCCACAGAACAAATGGCTCTATGGTGCATAAACTGAAATTTTTACTTGTTAAGTCACAGTTACTGGGGTTAGAACTCTAGATGCAGCCATATTGGGTGAAAATGGCTCAAGGTCTCTCACAAGATTGCAACCAGAATAGGACTGGGAACTGTGTCCTCATCTCAAGGCTCAAGTTTGGCTCCAGACTTGGGCTCTTGCTGGCTGTTGTACTCTGGCTCCCATGTGTAAGTCTCTAGATTGTCTTAATCACAGCAAGCAGCAGCCAGTTACAGAATGGGCGAAGGAGGCAATGGCAGAGGGAGAGGGAGTCTAGGTGGGTCATTACACCAGGGTGTGGCTGCCAGGGATCCAGGATCATTTAGAAGCCACCTCTCACTTGGTTTAATACACATACCTTAAGATATTCAGATCTCAAAATCTCAGGTGGGGGAACTTTTGACCACTAAGCACCACAAAATGTCACTCGAAGTGGGATCTAGAAGATTTCCATGTCTGGGTTTTCTTAGCCTAGCTGTTCCCTTGTGGTTCCCACCATTCCTCTGGTGGGAACCCCATCTTCTTGTGCTGACAACCCCTTATTCTCTCCTCCCTTCCTCCTTTTGTACCCCTCTCTTCCTCTCTCTCTAACTGGTCCTTCTGATAGCAGTTAGTAGGGACAGAGAAGGCCACTTTCAGATCACGTATTATAAAGTCACACTTGTACTCCACATTGTAAACAGGGACAGTCATGTGCATGCTATTACTAGGCCTGTAGAGTAGGATGAATTCAGCCAGTACTAGACCTGCTGGGTCTGGGAACCACTGGTCCTATCTGGAGCTACAATCCATTCTAATGCACACATGCTACTCAGGAAAGTGTTTTGATTTCAAACTACCTTCCCAGCACTTCCCAGCATGAACCCATACTTCAGACCCAGCTGGAAATATATCCTTTCCCAAACACCAGCGAGGTGGTCACCAACTATGCCTTGTTTATTGCCTTCCAGGTGCCTCATGTCCTCTCTGCCCCTTCCTTCCTCTAAAGCTCAGCACAAAGGTCGGTGGTGCCACCTCTAACCACATTCCTATTAAAGTATTGTCTCGTTGGTTTGTTCTGAGACTTACTCTGCAGCCCTGGATGTCCTCCGACCTGCAACCTTCCTGCATCAGCCTCTCAGATGCTGGGATGACAGGCATGCATCACCTGACCTGGCTCCTGGCAGCTTTTACCCCGATTTAAACATGGAGTACTATCCACCTTTGTGTCCCTTTTGTCCTGTGTCTGTGGTATAAGATACACTGTGCTTAGATTTCGTGGCAGTACCCAACTATAATTAGGTAATAGTTTGGAGATTACAGCTACTGTTTCCTTCGCCTTTTGTCTAAGTCTTGTCCTGGACATTCTCAATGCCTAACACATGTTGGGCATTCTATGCAATGCTGTTGTGAGGTCCATGAGTCTCCTCTCCATAACCAGAAGACACCACAGACATTATACATGTGACATCCCATGGCCTGGATACTGAATCAGAAAGAGGACAGACATGGGGACCTGGTGGACTCTACAAACCCTAGTTTAAATCATAGCAACATATTCACGTTGGTGTCACAGCCTACAGCTGGGGAAACCGGCTGCATGCCACATGGGCTCCCTCTTGACTCTCTGCAACTTTTCCGAATGTTCAGTAAAAGGCTGCCTGTCTGTGTGTGCCATAGATGTGTATGTCCATGTCTGTGTGTTGTGCATGTGAATGTGATGGCCATGGGCTGACATCGAGTCATCTCCCCTTTGTGCTTCTCTACCTTATGTTTTTGAAACCAGATTTTCCCACTGACTCTGGAGCTCACTGACTGGCTACAGAGTGCCAATGCACGGGGGTTACAGGTGCTTATACGGGGCTCTTCTGTGGGTTCTGGAGAAGCCCTCAGGCCCACTTCCGCTGCACCTCACCTTCCCATCTTCAGCCGTGATTGGTTTATTGTTGGTTGTGAGCCTAGCTTTAAGGGCTGAGCCATCACTCCAGGCCTGTTCGGCTTTATTTTTAAAGTGCTTGTGATGCACCCTGATGTGAACAGAGATCCCGATACTCCCCTAGATTTGAGAACTACAGGGAGTTCCAGGGAATAGCAGCCATACGGACTCAGAGAGATCAGAACTCAGGGCCCGGTAGACCCAGGCTTGACACTTAAAGCTCTGGTTATCTGTTCTTATAATGTATGGAAGGCGAATCACTGGGGCCTGGATTTACAAGAGTTGGTTGGATCATCAGGACCCTGAAGAGATGGCTCAGCGTTTAAGAGCTCCTGCTGCTCTTGAAGAGGACCCCAGTTCTAGTCTCAACACTCACTGATGACAGTTCACAGCTGTCTGTAACTCCAAATCCACAAATGTGAGCACCTGCAGGCCTGTGTATACACACATGCAATCACACACACAATTAAAAGGGTGAAAAAATAACCCTAAAGTACAACCTTAGGTACCCAGGACATTGTAGATGCTGAATTAATTTTAACAACCATTGTTATTATTATCTTCCCTTTGAGCTCCAAAGAGTACATCCGATCCTTCTTGCATATATGGCAAGTCCCACTGTTATACAGGGGTGCTAAGGATATAGAAAGGAGAAGGGAAGTTTAAAGCACCCTGTATGTTCTAGGTGATACTCTAGCTTCCTTTCTGTCACTGATAAATCTCCCTGGCCAGAAACAACATGGGGAGAAAGGTTTGTTTGGCCTATAATTCCAGGGTACAAGGCCACCTCTGAGGAAAGTCAAGGCAGGAACTTGCAGGCAGACCTCCTTGTAATTCGTGCAACATTATCTCTAACAGGGAACTCACTTCACAGCCAAGGAAGAGCAGCAGGAACCAGGGAGGTGCTGCTCTCTGGCCTGTAGGTAGGCTTAAGTCATTTAGCTTTCTTAAACCATTCAGGACCACCTGCCTAAGGAATGCAGCTCCTCAGGGTTGGCTGGGAACTCCCACATTGATCTCTCATAGACACACCAGACATAGGCTGTTGTGTTTTATAAAAAAGAAAAGGAAAGCAGGGATATGTTTGGAGAGGCACAGTATGGTGCGGGGGTGGGGGGAAGGGGGTGCCTCTGCAGGCCCATACTGAGGCATCTCTTCCCCGTGAGGTACCAGCCTCATGACAATATAGTATAGAATAGAGTTTATTTAGGACATGGGGAGGGGAGTTGAGGGGGTAGTAGAGACAGAGGAAGCAGAGAGGGAGAGGGAGAGGGGAAGGGAAAAGGAGAGGGAGGAGGAGGAGAAGAGGAGTAGAAGGGTAGAGGCCAGTCATGAGCCTATGGAGAGAGAGGGGGAGGGGAATGGGGAGAGAAGGGACAGAGGGGCAAAAGAGCAAGAGAAGACAGTGAGGAGGGGGCAAGCAGCCCCTTTTATAGTGAGTCAGGCATACTTGGTTATTGCCAGGTAACTGTGGGGTAAAGTCTAAAAGAAATACTGACATCTGATCTAGGTTAGTAGTTCAGTTCAAATTCTCTTCCTAGGTAATTCTAGGTTATGTTGAATTGACAGTTAGAATTAGCCAGGATAGGGGATAACAGAGCACAGCATCCAACTTAGCCTAGCAGAACATAATGTGCTTCTTAAATGCTCATTAGTACTGAAAATACAACTCCTTCTACTGACCAGGTTACACCTTGAACAAGGCTTAATCAAGGGGTAAGATACATCTTCTGCTTTCTCCCTCTCAGGTGTCTAGACGACCCTGCACACTGGGCTAGAAGGATGAAACAGAGTTCCCAGCAGATTCCTGAATGAGCAGGATCCTGGTCCAGCTGGGAGTGAGTTTGGGGGTGGTTGGGTTCTCTGAGATTTTAGTGTTATGGCTCTTTTAGACAAGGCCTTCTCTGATGATCTTCAATGCAATAGCTCTCTGAGATGATTTTAGCCTGTGCATACACCTTTATTGTGGATGGGTTTATACACATACACTTTATTGGAGTGAACCAGGGTTTATTAAGTTTTGGGGAAGGGATGAGAATATCAGAGTGGGCTGAAGACTAAGGCTATTGAGATGCCTCATTAGCGCGGGAAGGCAGTCCATGAATCTCAGGTGCAGAACTATGTGTGACATTCCTTAGGTAGTTGATGTGGGGTCTGGGATTCCCCAGAGAAGTCAGGTGTGTTGTGTTAGAATCGCAGCTCAAGTACGTACAGACCACACCAGGCCAATACAGTTCCATGTGGGAGGTTTATTGTAGCGGAAGAGGGCAAAGGTGGTGATGAAGACGAAGGGAAAACTGAGAGAGAGGGTGGAGGTCAGAAGGGTCTACCTTTGGGTTGTGATGTAACCATTTGAAGGAAAATGTGGGAGGTGAGCCAAGTGGATTCTGAGAATGTATGGTGGTTGCCATGGCAACAGATGTGCCGGGTCCCTGTTGCCTATGTGTGGTGTGATGTCACTGGGTTTGGAGAGGATCTGCCACTCCAGTTCCTGATACCAACAAGGTGATACCAGATTTCAACTCTAGCAGCAGGGCTTCCCAACAGCTCCCCTCTTCTAGGTGTGATCAAAATTTCCTCTGAGAAAGAGCCTGCAGGTGCCTCCAGCCTCTTGACTCTGCTGCTATTTAAACCTCTTGTGCTAAGAGGCCTTCAAGGCTAACCAGAACTTTGCCTTTTCTATGAAGCCAGTCCTTTCTACCTCCAGGGTCTTTGAAAGAATTTATGAGTTAGCATAGAATCATCAGCCAGCAGGGTGGTAGGCAGATGATGGACATTTTCGATCTTGACATAATGTTGGACTCACTTAGGCACCTGTGAAAACTCCCTACATTCAAACCCAACCCCGTGAAATCAGAGCCACTAAATCACACTCTTGGGGATTTTCAGGAAGTTCCTCTTAGCATCTTTTATGTGCAGCCAGAGTTACCAGTCACCTCTCTAAGGATACTTTGTGCTGTCTGCTCAGCAAAACAGCCATCCTAAGCGCCATCCCTGGTACTCGCTGCCAGCCTCCCATGCTGACTGCCGCAGTGTGTGTCTCGGTCATAACCCGCTCTCACTCAGCTCCCACATTTGTCCATCTGGTAACTGGGCTGATTTCCCCTCTAGCCCTGGCTTGACCTTTTACCCCTTCCACTCTCTCCACGGCCTTCATCTTCGGCTTGTCTTGATCCTCCTAACAACACGCCTGGCTTTGTATGAACACAGCTCTTGGGTTAGTTCAGGAAATTCACTTCTGTCTTAGGGTTTCCATTGCTATGATGAGACTCCGTGACCTATAAAGGACAATGTTTAATTGGGGCTGGCTTACACTTTCAGAGGTTCAGTCCAGGAAGTCATGCAGGGAGCATGGCAACGTGAAGGCAGAGATGGTGCTGGAGAAGGAGCTGAGAGTTCTGCTTCTTGAGCCAAAGGCAGCCAGGAGAAGACTGGCTTCCAGGCTTCTAGGGGGAAGGTTTCAAAGCCCACAGTGACACACTTCCTCCAACAAGGCCACACCTCCTAATAGTGCTACTCCCTGGGCCAAGCACATTCAAACCACCACATCTTCTTTAGGAGATTTCAAACGTATTAACATCAGGGCTGTAGTTTGTTTCCAGGAGGGAGTAGCATGTTGTTGAGCATATGGTAGATAGAAGCTTAATGTCTTGGCCGCACGCCTTTAATCCCAGCACTTGGGAGGCAGAGGCAGGCAGATTTCTGAGTTTGAGAGTTCGAGGCTAGCCTGGTCTACAGAGTGAGTTCCAGGACAGCCAGGGCTACTCAGAGAAACCCTGTCTCGAAAAACCAAAAAAAGAAGAAGCTTAATGTCTTTATATAAAATGAACATGTCTACAAAAACCCCTATAAAACTAGAAGACAATGTAAAGTCATACAGACTTATGAGTTAATATTGTATTTGAAAGGAGATATTTGAAGTGACCTACATAAAGTGCCTCAAATGATAGGAAAAACACGAAATTATCTGGGGGAAGGTAGTCCTGTTGGATTAACTGAGTCCCCAGTCCTGCTGCATCTACAGCAGTGTCCCTACCGTTCACCTGGATGACCATGAGACTGAAAACTCTCCAGGTTGTCACGGATGAGTGTGCAGTGACTGGCTTCATAGACAGCTATTAATTGCAATCTGTGCTTAGGAAATGATTATTTTCAGCAGTAGTTTTTCTGAGGCCAGTTATCATAAGTATTTTATGTCAGTGTGACCTACCAGAAAATAAAGGTACATGAATCACTCACAGCACTGATGAAGTGATTTGTAGGTCTCCATCAGCTGTTATAGCAATGGGGACCTCAGGCCAGGTCAGGAATTGACTTCCTCTGTGAAAGGTGCAGGTGGCTGGGGTTGGCCCTCCCTCCTGTTCCATCCTGCCAAGATCTTCTGAGAAGGTGAAAAGGGACTGTTGTTCTAGATTTGTGTTGGGCAGGTGGCTTGACCTACCACTCACAAGAATGGGAGGCACATGCATAGTGTCCTATTGTCAAAAGAATGATTCAGTGCAGATAGAACACACAAGCCAAAGCTTCTTTGGATGGCTTTCTTGCTTATTCTCTTCCTCTAACCTGAGCTAGTTTTCTAGCTGTATTCTCAATAGGGATTGCATTATTACTAACAGTCTCCCTTTTATTCCATTTTCTATGTTATGGATGCTCCCTCCACTTGTATGACAAGATCCAGTGATACTCAACCATCACCAAATGGTTGTCCTATGCTCTGGACCATTGCTATCAGTTAAGTTTCACTGTGGCCCCTCAGACGGACCCTCCTCCGAGGCACTCTGACTCCTGCCCCTCCACTGCCAAACGTTTGTCAGCTTGAAGCAGCTAAGAGTGCTCACCACCCCTGAAGCCCCTAGCAGGAGTTAGGGTGACCTCTGAGAGTGGGGAACAAAAGACCAGGAGTTAGGCAGATTTCCTGTCAGGCAGACACACAGGGAGACGAGCCATGCCTAGGTAATAAAGGTGGCAAATTTCCAAGATGGCCAACCTCTTCCTCCTGACTTGAGACCAAAGGCTGGCAGCTTAAAACAATGCTTTGTAGGCTTTTGACTCCCACCAGCAGCTCCCACCTCCATGGACCAGCTCAACAAGTTCAAGCCTGCTCAGGACATGTCACAGAACAGTTCCAGGCCAATCCAGAATCCTAGCTTCCTTCAAACTGACCAGTCCTAAAGTAGGCGAGAGAAACTCTTCAGAGGCTTAAAGTCCCCAGCTCTCAAGAAGAGACTGGGTTTCTGCTTTCCAAGTCCCTGTTGCAAAGCAGAGGGTGTTTCTCTGTGCGTCTGCTGCATGTGTGCATTTCCTCCCCCCAATAAAGCGGTCCTGAACTGCTGGCTCTGCTTGTTGTGCTTGAGAGTTTGCCACTGCCACCTGTGGTGCTCTAGACTTTTCCAGTCTTTTAATTCTTTAACTGGCAGAGAATATGAACATGAGCAAGATGCCCAGACTATATCAACAGTATATACTTCATGTCTGGGGCAACTGATTACACTGTGAGAACACCGTACTCATGGCTGGGATGCTGGCGGATGCAGTCCTAGAGAGCCGGCTGTCCCTATGGGATAACTGGACAGCATCCCTTGTACCTTCTAATTGTGGTTGAAATGAAGTGACAATTGCCATTTTAATCAGGAGAAAGTGACTGCACAGTACCTCTGTTAAATTCCAGTGCATGTATACCATTCTTGCATGGGCAAGAGGAAAGTAGGGGACATTGGGTTTTATTGAGTCACTTTTTATGGGTAAAAAGCTGAACAAAGGGATAGACAGTAGCCCTTAAAATTGTCCTCCTAGCTTCTAAAAACACCTGCCCATGTGTGGTGACATTCCTCCGTCTCCCTTCCCATCACACAAAGCCTTGTGGAGCAGACAAGACACAGTTTTCTCTTTGGCATATCTAGTTTTGGGCAGATAAAGGAACACTGGAAAAAGACCTGCTCCAGTGTCTGCAGATCTCCAAGATACTAATTTAAAATAATGAGCATATCAGGTATGTTAGCTTCCTGTCACTGTGACAAAAATGTCATAGATAATAATTTCTTAAGGAAAATAATCTATTTGGACTCATAGTTTCAAAGGATCTAGTCTATGGTTGATTGGCTGTCTAGCTTTGGGCCTGTGTAAGGCAGGGCATCACCACAGCGAGTGTGATGGGACCAAAGGTGATCTTTATGGCAGCGAGGAAGCAAATGGAAAGAAAAGGCCACTATCACAAACCCTGGAAGCCCTGTATGAGCCATAAATCACCAAATCTATTCATGAGGCCAGAGCCCTCATGATCCAAACACTTCCCAAAGATCTTGCCTCTAAACCTTACTACACTACCGTGCCATGCCTCAATAGAAGTGTTAAGATACTTATTGGTACCCATAAATGAGTACCATGGTCCAAATGTTTCTCTCCATCCCAAATCCATATGGAGAAAGTTCATCAGTAATGTAGTGATACATGTTGTCGGGAGCCATAATAGGACAAGCTAATAATTAGCAGTTGATCATCCTGAAAGGCTTGCCTCGGATCATTATCTGCGACAAGTGTGCCACATCAGCAAGGCTATGCTGGACATATTGTGGGAAAGATCCTGCTATTAATATGCTTTTCCTATTATTACTATTAAACATATATAACAATCACTAAGCAATAGCACTCCCCTTTGGAGCAGATCTCTGCAGACCCACGAAGATGTACTGTTTTGTAGTGATGCTATATAGACAAATAGATGACTTCTTAAGTCTTAATGATGATCCTATAAGAATTCCTAAAATTATATCAATGATTATTTAGCTATTTTTATAGTGGGGCTGATATTATATCCCTTTCTGATAGTCAAAACTGCTATGAGAACTCTGCCAGTCTCCAAGGTGTCATCAGTTAACAGCACTTAGATAGTAACCAGACTCTCTCCTGCTCAGAGCACATTACAAGGTGGTTGTAAAACAATTAACCAAGGGTCACCAAAAGGGAACTCATGATTTATTATAGGTGCTAGGACAGAAGAGAAAATATTGCCTGGGTTTATCTATACAAAACTTCACTAATTTCTTAGTTATAGTTTTAAACCTTCGGTGAACCTGTGGAGCTAGACAGGTGATGGATGTTTAGTCAGATAATTACTCCTAATGGATATGCATGTAAACATTCTCTGTTGTAAACTTCTATTTCAATTTATGATTTGAATTTTGGTGTGAATTTGTGATGAACTTTGTAACATGTGATCAGGTACTCTGAATGATGTGTAAGAGAAAGGAATGTTCATTAGCGGTCACTTCACGTCACATCACGTCATGTCACGTCACGTTCTCTCTCTCTCTCTCTCTCTCTCTCTCTTCTCGCTTCTTCCCTGCTTAGATCTCGCTACTTAGAATTTTTCCTTTGTTAGAATTTTTTCCCTTTTTCCACTTAGGACCTTCCCATTTTCCCCCTTAGATAGGAAACTTTTTACACTTAGCAATAAATTACAATAACTTCTTTAAGTGTCTTTTCCTCCGTGACCTCAAACCAACAGACCTAAGTTAGAGCCTGACATGGGCCTGCAGAGACAGATCAAAGGCATTGCATAATCCTCTGCTGTCCCTTGGGCTGAGGGGCTAGTGCCAGAAACTGCAGTTTCTGGACAGAGGATACCATAGGGCAGGCCAGCTACAGTAGCCTAACCCTAGGTCTTACCCACTATCAAGGCTCTTCACATCCCCCTTGGCTACCTCAAGAAGAACCGACCGGAGGAGAAAAAAGAAGATCACCTTCTCCTCCCACCAAGCCAGGTATAGCTCCCGGCAACATATATTTTGGGACATTTAAAATCTAAACCATAACACTGGAGTAACGTATTTTTAGATGAAATTCCCTGGGCTTCCTCAGATTCTCCTACTTTCCAGGTACAAATACCTACCCTAACCAAACATGGGTTTAAGTTTAATTAAGTGTGTATGCGTAGGCACATGAATACAGGTGATATTCAGGTCAAAGGAATTGTTGGATCTCTGGATGCTGAGGACAGGATTGGATGCTTGGCATCACCTTGTCCTCAGTGTCTTGCTGTTGTATAACCAACACTTCCTATTTGTGTATCACAGTAGCTTCTGTAGACTGGTCCCTGGACTTCTTGCCTAGGATGTGCAGACATTGCTTTCTCTGCTGGGACCTTTCTTCTATGCCTGTGTCCTTCCATTCGTTTTTTCCTCTGCTCTGATGCTTCCCGTGAACCCTTCATGATAGACATACTTACGATATCTCAAATGTAAGTGCAGTGAGGGCAGGGACCAGGTTGGTGGCTATTTGCCTCTGTTGTCCCACAGCAACAGATAGGAGACACATAAAATACTGACTTAGTAAATCTTTTAAAATGACTACCATGAACAATTACTATGCTGTCCGGGGGAACAAAATTCCAGTCAAGAAGTATATATAAATGATGCAACCATTTACTATAGTTCCAGCTAACTTAGTACAGTTGCTGCCCATTCTTCAAAGCTAGGCAGAGCTCTTTTTTTAATTCACACTCAGCCTTTGTATTAAAATACATATAAGATATTTTTAAACACCGAGGGGTACAATTCAGTGCTGTCTCCAGCCTGTTTCTTCTTCTCTGTGATTTCTTACTTGAGTAGGAAAGAAGGCTTTGAGTTGCCTGCTTAAAGGTTTTCAAGAAGAAGACGACCTTGGTTGCCCTGCCAACCTCTTTGTTTCTTCATTTCCTAGAGGCACAATGGGGGGGGGGCAGCCATGGGAGGAAGAAAGACTGAAGCTCACTTAGGCTTGTGTGACTGTGAGTGTGCTATGTAACTGTGCTTTTCCAATTATTGCTTTTCCCAGAAATGGGCTGGGGTACTATACCAGAAAATTTCCTCTCCCATCTGATTGTTCAAAATACCCAGAGAAACAGAATCTTCTCCCACTGCTTTCATTAGGTAGGCTTCAGACTCCACACTCTAGAGCAGCCATTCTTGACCTGTGGGTTGCAGCCCCTCTTGGGTCACATGACATTTTCATGGGGGTTGCATATCATATATCCTGGATATCATATAGTTATATTATGATTCATAACAGTAGCAAACATACAGTCATGAAGTAGCCATGAAATAATTTTATGATGGGGATCACCACAACGTGAGGCACTGTGTTAAAGGGCTGCAGCATTAGAAAGGCCGAGAACCACTGCTCCAGAGGTTCCTTTTCACTTAGTGCCATCTGAGAATCTCATACATGTGTGTAATGCATTCTTAATCAAGTGCATCTCACCCTTTATTCTCTGGTTCCTTGCATATCCCCACCATTTTCCCTTCCAATTTCACGGCTTTCTGTTCTGTTTGTTTGTCTGTTTATTTGTTTTTAACCTATCAACCCAAGTACACAGGTGCAGGACCATCTATTGTAGCATGGGTGGTCTCTCCTGTCCTGAATCTATGAAGAAAACTTACTCCCCCCCGACGCCCAGTAGCCACAGATTACCAATAAAGCCTCAGATAGGAGAGCTCTTCCCTCGTTCACGTAAGACTTTGGCTAGCTTGATGCAGTGCAGGTCTTTGCATGTTGAGTCACAGTTATGATGAGCTCACATGTACAACAGCCCTACATGTTGGGCAGATGCTGTTTCACTGTCTCTGGCTCCTAAAGTCTTTTTATTCTCTTCAGTGATAACCTCTGAGCCTTGGGAAGAGAGTTTGTAATATAGATGTCCCATTTAAAGCTGAGTACCCCACAACTTCTTATTCTCTGCCTGTCGGTCAGTTGTGGGTGTCTTTATCAATCTCTATCTGAAAGGGGCTTCTAAGGGTATAGGGACAGTTTATCATTATATCCACTTAGTGGAATCATAATAATGGGTTCTACCTTAGGGCTGATGACATAGCCAGTTAGAGGCATTTGGTCCAGTTAGTGGTAGTAAGCATGAGTTTTGTCTTGTGTAACAGGCTTTAAATCCAATCAGAAAGCTGTTGGTTACTCCCATACTCGGCCAAACAATAAGATCCACACAGAGACAAAAAGTAGTGGCTGCACATTTAGTTCTGAGTCTGAACTAGGTTCCTCTTCCTCCTCTTCCTCCTCTTCTTCCTCCTCCTCTTCTTCTTCCTTCTCCCCTCCTCCTCCTCTCCTTCTCCCCTCCTTCTCCCCTCCTCCTCTTCCTCCTCCTCCTCCTCTTCTTTCTCCTACCTTGTGGATTGGCTCTAATGTTATTTGTGTCATTTGGCTCCAAAACTCCCATGAGAATTCGCAGGTCTGCATATGAGATGCTAAGGGTCCCTGCCCCCAGTTGGCTTTGATTGGTGAAATAAAGTTGTCTGTGGCTAATAGCTGGGCAGGAAGACGGAGGCAGGACTTTAGATTTCCCAGGCAAGGGAGCAAGAGAGAGAGAGAGAGAGAGAGAGAGGAGTTTTTAGAATCACCATGATGGAGAGGCAGAAAGATCAGACTTGAAGGAGCAGGAGAGAGAGCATCCAGCTATGTAAGAGTCAGAAAAACAGCCCCAGGGGCCACTTCCCCAGTTGGGTCTGGGGTAGCAAGAATGGCCCAGCCTTTGAGCTTCTTTGGGCATATTAAACATAAGGCTGTGTGTTTGTGTTTCTCATTTGTAAATCCAGAGAATTTGGTGGGCAGTAGTGAGAATCTCACACTGCTGGCAGGGAGTTCAGAGCAAATTAACAATATTATCACTTCACTCCTCCTCTTCCTCTTCTTCCTTCTCCTCCTTCTCTCCCTCTTCTTTCTTCTCCTTCTCCTCTTCCTCCTCCTCCTCCCATCTTTCTCTTGATCATGGATTTGTTTGTGGTATCCTAATGCTATGCTTGTCACTTCTTTTGCATGTAACATCAGTTTTTGGTGGTAACTCCATCTTCTAGGAAAACAAGAATCCTCATAGTACCTATCCTTAATATGTGTGAGCCCTGAAGTGAAAATTTCTAACTGGAAACAAGAAACTGAGTTTTATCTCTTCCTCCAGTTTATTCCCAGGGAACTTGGGTTCCACAGGAGTGTTGCCAAAAACAGTGTGAAGGTGCCATAGTGCCCTAGCACCCTAGCTCTGCCCTGCTGAGAGTGGTGGCCACAGTCCTCTTTCAAACATTATCCACAGATGACGAAGACTGAGTTGTCAGCCTCTAGGTGTTTACTGATCTCTGAAGACAAGCTCTCTTTAGGATACTTCATGCCTGTTGAAGGCTCTAGAGTCTCTGCCCAGGGCTTCATCAAGACCCTTCTGAATACTCAAAGCTCTGGAGAATAGAACCCCTCTCAGTTCCAGTGACCACTCAACATCTGTCCTGTAGAGATGCCGTAAAAAATAAAGCCCATCCTCTACTTCCAGATTTTGTTCCTTAGGCATTGACCTGGGAGGACTCCCATCTCTAGAATAAGAGATGTTCACAGTGTATCAGTGGGGACTGCAGACACTTTACAGGTGGCCAATGTGTTTCTGAGAGAGTATAGTGTAACAGTATCTTACCAGGAAATCTTCCACAGGCTGCCTCCTCAGAAATCACCCTTGGACACGGGAACAAAACAAAACAAAAATTTCCCAAAGGTTAAAACAAAATGCCCCCATTTTCTCTCAAAGAAGTAGCTCTGGGTTTCTTTCAAGTAACCCTTACTTTCTTTGTTCTCTTCCCCAAGAGAGTGATGGGGTCCACTGGCTTTCTTTTTGGAAGGGTGTCACTCCCAGAAGTCATAGCAAGTTGGTGTTTTTGGCAACTTCTGAATATTGCCATTGTCAGCCCCAGTGACAGGAATTTAACTTCTGGGGTCTTTCACATCTGGCAACTGTTTGTCATTTATCTTGCAGTTTATGACTCCCTGAGTCATACAGTTCCCAGGGGCAGAGATTCTTGGTCAGTTTTTTCATGTTTCTGTCCCTGGTAAGGGTAGGGCTAGGTTCATAGACGATGCTCAATAAATAACACAACAGAGCTAAGCACAGATCTGTGAAGCTGCAGGACTGCACTCATCTGTGAAACACTCACAAGCATGGACCTAATCTTAGCTGTCTTGTTACTGACAGGAGAGTAAAAAGGGAGCCGAAGAAACACAAGGAAATATGCTAGGTAGCATCATAAAGATGCTGCTAGTCAAATCAAGACCAGGAAATTGTATCAAAATGACAATTGTTTAGCAAGTAACTGCAAAGGGAAAGGTATTCCCAATGCAAGTGTTACTATGCTGAAGGGAACATATCCACCAGTCATCATCCAGCAAGGAACATCACAAAGTCACATTGCACAATCCTCACTCAAGAGAGTGTTTGGGAAAAAACAGTGGAGGGTGGCTGCCTCTGTTTGGGAGAGAGAAATGGCAAGGAACCGAGCAGGAGGCAGGCTTTATATGGGACTTCTTAGGGACAGAGTTTTCCAGGGTGGGGATTGGTGAGATTTTAAGTCCTGAGCTTTCAAGTCCTGAGCTTGAGCTTAGTGGGAGTTTGAGCTGAGAAATCGGTGGGTTTTCATGTCCTAAGCTTGGGCTGTGTACCATATAGACAAAGGAAACATTTCTAGATCAAACAAGAGATGGGCCCTAAAAATGAGCGTAGCTTGGGCTAGGGAAGGGGGTAAAGTGTTTGCTGTTTGGTTATGAAGGCCTCAGTTTGACCTGTAATCCTTGTACTGGGGAGTAGAAGACAGCTGGATCCTGGACCAGCCAGTTTGGTCGAAGTCGAAAGCTCCGGGTTCAGTGAGAGATCTTGTCTTTAAATAAATAAATAAATAAATAAATAAACAAATAAATGGTGCAAATGTATAAGTTGACAACATAGGAGTTTTCTAGTGTGCAAAGGTATCTGGCAGTTAGGAGCCAAGGAATACCACAAAGTCATACCACACAACAAACCTCACGCAAGATTTACTGAGGAGAAGAGAGAGGCTGCTGTCTCTGAATGGGAAGAGACTGCAGAGGGCTGGGAAAGAGGGGAGGAGCTTTTATAGGGGTTTGGAGCATGCTCAGTGAGCCAGCCAGTAAAGGATACTCAGTGAGCTAATAGAAAGTATGGGGGTGGTGGGGCAGAGTCACAGGGGTGAGGATTTCCAAGTTGTGAAGCCGGAGTCGGGCTAAGGTCAGGGTGGTTTTCCCTGGCCCTGGTCTCAGGCTTGGGGTCAAGTCAGGGTCAGGGTGCTCTTTTCTTGGTCTCTTTTCCCTACATTCCCCCTCTTTTTGTTTACTGTTGATAGTCAGGAGTTGGGAAAGAGGACTATGTTATCATTAAACTATTTCCTCCTGTATGGGGGCATTGAAGTCCTCGGGGCAAGCTTGATTGTCACCATCAGGACATAACAGGTTTGGAAGATATTATAGGCCTCTGATCCCATAGTTATGAGCTAATAATCTCATAATAAAAACTTATTAAAGGTCTGGTTAAAAATTTGTTGAAGCGGGGCAGTGGTGGCGCATGCCTTTAATCTCAGCACTTGGGAGGCAGAGGCAGGTGGATTTCTGAGTTCGAGGCCAGCCTGGTCTACAGAGTGAGTTCCAGGACAGCCAGGACTACACAGAGAAACCCTGTCTTGAAAAACAACAACAACAAAAAATTTGTTGAAATTGTTGTTGAGGAAATCTAGATAAGAAGTTTTAAAGGCAGGGTATAATTAGTAGAGTTAGGAAATGGAGAAAGGGCTTTAAGAAAAGGCAGTCTTCCATTCCTTATTGGACTATCAATGATCGCATCGAGCTATTCCTTAAGGTTTTGGAAATCTGTCTAGAATTTGTCTTTAATGATACACGATTGGCTGTCACAGAAGCAACGTTCCTCCTTGGGGAAGAGACAAAGGCCATCCTTCTCTGCTGTTAATTAGATCTAATCCTTGCCAATTTTGTAATACTACAGCAGCCAGTGAGTCATTTGTCCCTGGAGGCTTGAGGATGGTCTGAGCCATGAGATGGACATCCTGGATGAGCTGAGAGGAAAACTGATAGTTGATATAGGGAAGTCGTCAGTCTCACTATTCCAGGGAAATGGCAGCAGTTATACCCAAGACTACAAGAAGAGGTAGGACCTGAGCCGTTCGTTTGTCATGCCATGCCATTATAAACCATGATGGGGACTGGCAAGGGTTCTTCTCCAAGTTCCATCCTAATTTTAGGAAAAACAACAGTAGGACACAAATCTTTGGCCACCCAGAGGGTGGACAGCAATAAACTTGAGTGGCGCAGAAGTCCAGGCGTTGTGAACATTTGGACATAGGGCCTGCCTGGGTGGTAGTGCTCAGGGCCAAGGTACAGTCTGAGGACTCCAGGGTACCCATAGAGTGTGTCCCTGAGGAGCTAAAGCAGTGTGGGATACCAAACAGAAAACTGTGGGAGAGAAAGGGGGTTGTAGTGACTCGGAGCAGTTACTGAGAGGTAAGGTGAGAATGTCTAATAGACCAATGGGTGAGGCTACAAATGGTGGTCAGGAGTTTGACCTGGGAGAGACACATAACCTGTACTCTCCAAAGCAGCCAGGCACAGTGTTAGTTAGTAGATGATATGCAGAGGTTAAGGTCTGGAACAGGAGAGGAAGTGACCATGAGAACAGGGGTGGGATCAATCAGTGCTGTTCAAGAGGGGGGATGGTGAGGAGGTGAGAGCCTTCAATGAATGTCAGATCATATCTATATTTTCTACACCTAGATGTTGGGAGAGTGGGCTATATAGTCTTTGTGTTTTGATTGTGCCCACTGGGAGCCTGCTAAACATAAGGTCGTATGTAAGACAATTTGCCAGTGATACCCTCCTCCCATCTGGTGTCTCGTGGGTCTTGAATGTAGACAAGGAAGAACCCCTCCTATATGTAAAGATAAGAGGGAGAATCAGGACAGCCCATATTTGTCCATATTTGTGTTTTCAGGACCAATGTGGGGACCACCATAGGTTTCTGACCACTTCTTACAGTAACCTTCTTTCCCTTTGGTCACAGAAGAGACAGGCGTGGGGGGAAGCCCTGGGGAAGGGAACCTTTTCAAGATTGACAATACACTTGGTCACAAAGAAAGTCTCAATGGATACAAGAAAATTGAAATAACTTCCTGTATCTTATCAGACCACTGTGGACTAAAGCTGAGCTTCAACAACAAAAGCAACAGAAAGCCTACAAACTCACGGAAATGCAATAACTGCAATAACTAACTATCTACTAAACGAAAACTTAGTCAAGACCAAAATAAAGACATGAAAAGCTTTTGCTGGTGATCAGTGCTATGCAAGGTTCTGAGGTCCAGGATGGATGTGTGGCATAGGCGAGAACGAAGATGCTGACCATCAGTTGATGTTCAAGCAAGTGGCTCTGAATAGCTCAAGCTGTCTTTATTTCTACAGTCACAAGTCGACTTGCCTGAGCAGCGGTATTATTTTTTTTTTAAGAAATCATAACATCAGCATTACAAAAGCCTCATCTTTGCAAAAAGCCTCATGTGTTCCCCAAATAGTTTCTCTTCTTCCTTTTCCCTCCTACTGGGTTGCTCACCCCTCAACATTAATTTACAGTACAAAACACAACTTCAGCAAGCCAACAATGAATGTCTAGCCAGGCGTGTCCTGTGGACACAAGCATACCAAGCTGGCAGCAAAGGCAGTTATACTGTTATGCAAGGTGAGAGATGGATTAACCATTTGTGAGTATAAATCCATTCCTCTCTATCTTTGAAATTACAATCTAAAGTTATTCTTTTCCTCCAGTCATCAAATAGCATCCCTCTGTCACAATACTTTTTAAATTGCAGAGACCTGCTCATTGTATCAAGCAACCTTTCCTGATACGCACCCATCAATTCCTGATACCATCTTTCCAAGAACCATTGTCTAAGTCTCTGTTGATCAGACACAGCTTCCCCAGAACAGTTCTGCAAACAGAACCCAGTGCTCTCCAAAATTGTTACAGGCTTACTCAGTGTGACTGTTTCTCTAAGGACATGATTACATGTCCCAAAATACTCAGGATTAATGGGCACATCTAGAGTATCAATAGAGGTAGAGAGAGGAGAAGAGGGTTTTACCTCTCAAAAGAGTTTTGAGAAAAACATAGAATCATCCACAGGGCTTTCAACCTGCGTGATCCCTGCCCTGCCTGTGACCAAGAAAGTGAAACTAAATGTCATTATGAGTATAGACAGTATAGCAAAAGCTAAGAGAGCTTGTAGCATACGGACCTAGGTAATAAGCATAGAGGCCACCAAAATTCAACCCCAGGTCCTTGCCAAGTGGGAAGGAGTTTGCATGGGCCTTGCCACATGGAGTCTCAAAAGCAAAGCACACATATGCCATTCCCAGCAGATGCCACATGGCTACTGCCAGACTTTCTAGAATTCAATAAAAATGAAGGCAGAATTTACCCAAACTGCTGGAGGGCAATCAAAGTGGTGCTCAGAGGAAAGATCACAGCATTAAGTGCCTACATAAACAAACAAACACAAACCTGGAACAGCTCATATTAGCAACCATTACTCAAGATCCCTTACTAGCAACTGTTGCTTGTCTTTGGCTACTTGGTGAGTTATTCTTTCTTCCATCTTTTTCTACCCTTTTTCTTTCACCCCTTCAACTCCCCAACACTAGATAGGAGAGAAAAATGATAGAGAAGAAAGGAAAGAGATCCCTGAATAAAGTCAGGGGCCGGGAAGGGGGAAACATTATTGTTGGACTACTTCCTGCTGATTAGGAGTGTCAGGTTCCTTGGGGCAAGTTTGATCTTCATAGTCAGGATATAGAATTTCTCCTTGTTGTTTCTTATTTGTATACTACTTAACAAGCCATGCCTAATAGCAACAAATAACAAACAAACAACAACCCACACCTCTCAGGGCCCTAGCATTTATAAACCCTCTGAAAAGTCCCCAGAATTCCAAACATCACACAATTGTAGAAACTACATGAAGCTGGCAAAATCACGCCTTTGCTAGACCACAAGACAAATCATAGTCAGCTGCTGTGGACAGTCTGAAGCAGCCCCATCTCCCACACCTGGGATTAAAACAAAAGCATATTCCCATACTATTTTTGTGTTTTTCAAAGAAACCAAAACCCCCACCAAATTTCCCTCCTTCTGTTTTAGGCCTTTATTGTGTTGTGTTTAGCAGGAAATTATAAACAGAGACATTTGCAATATAATAATCACTTTTTGGGATCGTGGCTAAGGTTTTTGGAGATCTCTTCTGCTCAATTCTGATCTTTATCTATTTCAATGGTATCCACAGCTTTTCATTTCCTATGGAAATATAAACAAATCTTCATCCCCAACACCAAACTTTTGCAGGCTTCCATTCTGATGTTCACCCATCCTTACGGACTATAGACTGACTTAATTCCACAGTTCTTTCTATAGCCCAGTGTCTCTCCTTAGGAGAGTCGAATCAGCTGCCTGATTCAGATCAGAAGCTTGGTTTGAAGCAGCCGAGTCTCTTTGCTAGTTGTAAGGTACAGGTAAGAGCTGGTAGTTCATCGTGGTGATTACTGGTTTGAGCTAGGAGGGCCCATTGAAGCTTATGGAAAGGCATGCAATGGGTGCAAGGAGGAATTCATCTGACAGACCAACGGCTGCCTCATTTGGAGATAAGTAAGAAGGGAGAAAGAAGAGGTCTAAGAATGTTTGAAGACAGCCACACCTAGGAAGGATAGAACTTTACCCTTCTTGTTGGGGAATGTGAGTGACTGGATTAAGTGTTTTCTATTTAGGGTGATGTCTTTGTGAGTTGAAGTAATATCTAAGCCAGGCAGTGGTGGTGCACGCCTTTAATCACAGCACTTGGGAGGCAGAGGTAGGTGGATTTCTGAGTTCGAGGCCAGCCTGGTCTACAGAGTGAGTTCCAGGACTGCCAGGACTACACAGAGAAACCTTATCTCGAAAAACCAAAAAAAAAAAGAAGAAGAAGAAGTAATATCTAGTCCCAGATAAGTTACCTGAGGAGTGGACAGCTGGACGTTAGAGGGTAAAACCCTATATTCCCAGTCAGAAAGTTTAGAGGAGTAGAGGGGTCAGTCTGGCTAATTTGTAGGAATCAACTACAGAGATGAAGATCATCTATGTATTGTGTAAACTTGGATTTAGGAAGAGACAAAGAGAGAATAAGTGAGGCCAGACCCTGGCCAAATAGTTGTGAACTGTCCCAGAACCCCTAAGGTAGGCTGGTGTAGATGAGTTGGCTAGGAAGATGGGTATCTGAGTCAGTCCAAGTAAAGCAAAGGTATTTTGTGATTGGGGATCGAAAGGGAGGGAACCTGTGAAGTCTAGGACAGAAACATGAGTAGTCCCTGAAGGAAGTGGGAGGAAGGAGAGTATAGGAGTTGGGTACTATGGGGTGGAAAGGAACCACTGCAGAGTTCAACAATGGAAGTCTTGAACCAGCAGTAGGTTCCACTGGGTGTTTGAATGGCAAGTATAGAGGTGTTAAAGGGAGACAACATGGGTCAAAGAGGCCTTTTCTTAAGAGGCCAGAGGTAAGAGGCTTAAGTGCCCTGAGACTTTGAAGAGAGAGAGTATTGAGCCTGGTGATATAATTGGTAGAGTTTTGTAGCTGAATGGTGAGAAGGGGATGATGTTTGACTATAGAAGGGTTTTGGGATATCCCACTCCCAGGGTGGAAAGGTGTTTCAGACCACATTGTTTGGAAGAGAAGGAGGGAAAAGGCTGGAGAGCCTTGCTCAAGCAAATCTGGGGAGTAGAGAAAATTGAGGCTTCCACTTTGGCTAAGAGGATGATCCCAAGCTAGAGGATAGGACAGGTTGGCACCACTAGGAAGGAGTGGGTGGGTAAGGTGAATACCCATAAAAGATAAAACTAAGTGATGAGTTTGTTGACGGTGATAAGGCCGTTTTCCTACTCTGATAATAGGGGAACAAGGTGAGATGGCTCCTCAAAACTCCATCAGGACTGAGTAGGTGACCTTGGTGTTCAAAGGAAGGATATGAGTCTCTCTGATACTGTGATAACCATCCAGGGCTCCCTGTCAGAGATGGAGGTGGTTGGGCCAAGGGAGCTGGGGCCCTCCCAGTCATCCATGGCCAGGCCTCAGAAGTCATCTACAGGGTTATTTGGGCCTGATGTTCCTATACCATGAGAGACACGGGGACAGGCCAGTCTCTCTTGATAACATCTTGGACATAGTTGGAGTGGTTTACAAGGGCCAGGCAGGCGACCATGCTGTGACCCTCCTGACCACATGTGAAACAAAGAACTTGAGGTTCTCAGGCTTTGGGAGCCTGGGAAGTAAGGCACTCTAGGAACTGGTATGTGTTTTTGTATTTGTCCAGGATGACTTCTTGGAATTTTTAAAATTTACCACTTCAAGGGCAGCTTTGTGGAGATCAGCCAGGAGGCAAGTTATACCTTGATCTCTATCTAAAATGCCCTCCTGAGATATTGTAGTTCCATTTGGCATCCTGGTTGGGGACCACCTTGGCCCTGACTGGGTGGGCAGCATTAGTTTGGTGATTTCATCTGCATGTGCCCTCCTGTACCCAGATTCACCTGTGCTCTTTGGGAGAAGGTTCTTAGGGAGAATCATATAAATGTCATGAAAGATGAGGCTGTAAGATTGATTAATATACTGGAATTCTTTACTGAAGGTAGAGGAATTAGTGGTATAAGATACTGTTTCTAAATCTTAATTTTTAGTAAGCCTCGTTTGTATGATTTTCCCTCGTTTGTTATTCTCAGGACAAGAGTCACCACGTGAAAATCCATCCTAATCTAAAATATCTTGGAGCCCTGTTGTTGCCTCCTTGGGTAGCTTACACCATGTGTTCACCTTTAATCAAGATGTAGTGAAATTATATGACATCCACGCTCTCCAACCCTAACAAAGATGGCTGCTAGCCATGTGGCTGCCTCCATCCTGATAGGAAATAGCAGCTAGGATTGTAGCAAGCCACATGTTGCTTACATCCCAAAATGGTGTCACCTCACATGGTTCCTTTAAGATAACCTATGTATAGATTTTTAACTGTCAACCCCCTGTGTTATGATTTTCACATTAACTCTTTTGTGGTGGATTTTTAACCATACCCAATATACTTACAAATCTTTATGTACAGAAAGTTTACATAATAGTCTTACGGATCTTAAAATAAGATTCATACCTTAACAAACATTTTACAGGGTTAGACCAAAACCGAAAGAGTATGAAATGAGTAGCAATAGTCCCCATTGGGACTAGTCTTCTGTTTGTCTCTCCCTTCTCTGTCACATGGTCAGGTGGCCTGCCTGACACCATTGGAGGAAACCTTTAAACAAGCACACTTGAGTCTAGAGGAAGGGGAGCCATAACACAGTTCCACAGCCAACTTTTCAGTGAAGTAGAGCAACATAAAACCACACTTTAATGTTACACACTTTAATTAGGGTATCCTAAAAGATACCCTAATTTTTGTAAAAACTGAGTCCAGTAAGTTGAGAACAGAGAGGGCTTAGAGATAAGACATTTTTTGAGCCCTAAGTATAGAGGATGTTGTAGGAGGGCCCCAAGAGAAGCACCCGCCAGCCAGGAGGACTGTATGCCTAGTCTTCACTTTCTCCCTCACCTTCTCTGTCCAGCTCCTGGCTCCCACATTAGTAACTAGGGATACTGAGGCCAAATTTGGTTTCAAAAGCAAATAAATTTGAGCCCCTTAAGGTCAGGTGTCATTTCTGGAGAGGCTGGAGGTTTTCTAAGAGGCATCCCAAGGCGGGATAAGAGGGTATGGATGGGGGCATGGGAGTGGGAGAAGGTCACAGCAGCCTGTAGTCAATTGCATCCCTAGACTCAGGAAGGATTGAATGAGACCAAACCATTTAGCAGGTCATCACCACACTCGACAGGGTCAGGGTATACCAGGGCTTTTGAATGACACCTGAAGGCTTGGCAGAAGACAATGAAAAAGTGAGCTCAGGAATGAGGTCTCATCCACAGTAAAGGGACAGGGAACAGGGCTGCATAGAATCATAAAAGCCATAAAGGCACAGTAAAAGCTGTGGGAGCACAGGCATTAAAAGGGAAGGGGAAAGAAAGGGCCAGAATAGTCCAGTCAACTGAAGGAAGCTGCAGGATTTTGGCTCCTAGAGTTGGGGGAAATGGGGTGGTAAAGAAGGCCAGATGTAGCCTTAAATACTATGGTTGGGGATACCTCCACCTGCAAGAGTACCAGAGGGGTCCTGGACATTCAATGGTCACTTCCTCAGACACTGACTGAAAGGAGAACATACCAAATTACTGCTGAACAGACCTGGAGATAAAAGAAAGTGAACCAATCACATGGATTGTCTTCAAACCCAAGAGCTGATGCCTTTCTGTCACACATGGTCTAAGTCATTACTTAGAATGAATTCACCTTAAAGTAGTCTATCACTTAGGATTATTGTTCTTAGACAGAAGTAGGGTTATGAGTGGAGAAAGTTTAGGAAGCTCCATGTAGGGTCAAACTGAGGCACAACTGTAATATTCTAGCTGACTGCAGCTGACCACCACTAAGTTCTTGATCAAGCAAGGTCTAGTGCAGGCCTGCAAGGCTCACCAGACAGGACTATGATTAGGGTCTCTCCACCACAGGCTTTATGCTCCTGCATGCATAACGGTGTTTCTGAGTATTAGGAGCTGTTACTGAGAGAGAAAGAGTTGGGGAGGGGGCTAAAAACACAATGCTTTGGTCTTAAACTCCCCACATCCTTTGTGCTCTTATTTGATTGGCTACCACGGATCACACAGGGGAGCACACAGTGCAGGCTACATGGAAGTAGAGGGTAAGGAGATGCTGCTTTTCTGTGTTGTGTACACAGGGCCTGGCCCAGAGTCATGCTAGGATACATTCTGGCCATGTATACTCTGAGCTGGCCTCTGCCTTCACAGAAATGTCAATCTCTTTCTGGAGGATGAGTGAGCTGATGCCTACTCTTCTTGTTGATGAGACTCAAATGAACTAAAGGTACTTGCAATGTGTTGAGAACTCTAAGTGTCAGTTGTTAATTTTCAGAAGTATTGGAAGCCCTTCAGAATTGGATAGACAAGGACTCTTATGTTTCTAAACAGAGGAAGAGCAAAGCACAAAACACCCTCAGGAAATAGTTCTGGAAGTGAAGATTAGAGCAGGTCCATTTTCCACTTGGCGCTCAGTCTAACACAAGGCCACATTAGTGTGTGTGTGTGTGTGTGTGTGTGTGTGTGTGTGTGTGTGTGTGTGTATGTGTGTGTGTGTATGTGTGTGTGTGTGTGTGTGTGTGATATTGAGGGTTATACTCAGGGCTTTATTCATGCAGGTAAGAACTCCACCACTGAGTCACATCACCCAGACCTTTAAAACTTTTTTTTTTTAATTTGAGAGAGAGTCTCACTAAGTTACTGAATTTATAAGCCTTCTACCTCAGCCTTCTGAGTAGCTAGTAGGGCAAACTGTACCACCAAACATTGGCTTGTCCTATTTCACAAATTGCTGATGTATTGTTCCTTATGTTGAAGGTTCAGGGACAGTCAACAGAAGTGAATCACGCAAGGGGGATGAAATGCCTTTCTGTTAGCAGTAAGCTGAGATTGGAAAACATGGCATTGGGGTGAACAATAGTGGATTTCTCAATGCTGAATCTAGAATTGAATGGACTGTGTCTCATATCCTTTTAGTCTATGTGATGAGAGAAGTGGATGCAGAAAAGAGAAATGACAAATCACTTCTCAGTTCCATGCTGTCACCTATGCAATGTATGGACAGAGAATGAAGGCCTGCATGTACAGGTGTGTATAATCTCAACTCAAGAGCACCTTACAGTCTGTGTGTTATCCCATTGCTATCAACGTATCCCAAACCTGTCAAATCCAGTGAGACACCATTAACTGACAACACTCCTCCTGAACAGAAACATGGATAACACTTTTGGAGTGTAAACTGCCTTAAAATGCTAATGTAAGACAAGACAATCATTAGCTCTATAGAAATGTGCACACTCACAGCAGAATTATACAGTTTCAGGGGTGATGAGACGGCCTGGAGCCCATCTCTGCAGAGCTGTAAGAATCCCTTTAGAAGATGGAACACCGACGTTCTGTAAACCTCAGACAGCATTCTGCTAGCATTTCAGGTTTTTTTTTTTTTTGAAGCATCCTAGGGAAAGCACTTACACAATAAGGTGAAAATAAAAGGACCTTCTGAACAAAGAGCCAAGGGGCCAGGTCTGACAGCTCAGTCAAAAAGTTAAGGTGGTCATGAGGTCATGTTTGGAATGATGGACGCCTTTGTTTCTCTCTTTGACATTTAAAGACTGCTGGGTTATTTTTATATTCAAAGGGAAAGAGGAGAGAGGTAAATGTAAATACCTGGTGTGACTTCTGAGCTGTTACCGCTTCTGGGCTGGCATGTCTATACGGGGAGGGAAGATCTGCCTCCCTTCCTGTCTTGCCCTTTTAAAAGGCTGCCTCTCCAGGCCACTGTGCAGTGGATGCTGGGGCTGGATACTTGATTGACCACGTAGATGATCAGGGGTGCTCTGGATTCCCATCTACATCCCTCACACAAGCCTCAGCTTGCTTTTAGACTTGTACTGGCTACCACGTTTGTCACTGTGACCACGTTCCTGACAAGAAGCAGCTTAAAGGAAAAATGGCTTACTTACAGATTTATCTAGGCCATTGTGGTGGGGAAGGCCTGTGCCAGGTGGCTTCATAACGGAGGGAGCACAAGGCTGCTCATGGCACAGATCAGGAGGCAGAGAGTGGACCAGAGCTAGAGCCAGCATTACAACATCAGGGCTGATCCCCAGAGTTCCATGTCCTTGAACAACTCTGAATACAACTCTCCCAAGCTGTGGGTCCCAAGTGCGAAGTTACAAAAAATGACAAAAGAAGTTTCTCAGTGTGCAACAATCAAATTCAGCTAAAACACAGAATGAGTCTGGGTGTTCTGGGAGTGCTCACCTACGTCCTAATGTGTGACTTTTAGCAGACTTCGTTCTGGACAAACAACACTTAGACTGCACTGCACACACCATCACACCATGCATGCACACACCATCACACCATGCATGCACACACCATCACACCATGTACTACACACACCATGCACTGCACACACCATGCATTGCACCATGCACTGCACAAACTATCACATCATGCACTGTACACACCATCATGTATGCACTGCATACATGATGAACTGCACACACCATCACACCATGCATGTACACACAATCACACCATGCATACACACACCATCACACCATGCATGCACACACCATCACACCATGTACTACACACACCATGCACTGCACACACCATGCATTGCACCATGCACTGCACACACTATCACATCATGCACTGCACACACCATCATGTATGCACTGCATACATGATGAACTGCACACACCATCACACCATGCATGCACACACCATCATGTATGCACTGCATACATGATGAACTGCACACACCATCACACCATGCATGCACACACCATCATGTCATGCAGTACCACCTCAGCTCAGACCTAAGACAATCATGTTGCAAACTGCAGTATTTTTGCTGAATGCTTCACATTTTCTGCTGTTATAGAAACATATGGTTTAATTATGAGAAATAGACTTCTAATATTTTTCTATTATCATTCCTCAGCATGTAAGGATCTAAGCAGTATATCTTGGCCTTGCATTAAGACAAACAAGGGGATTGGAGAGATAGCTCAGTGATTAAGAGCCCTGGCTGTTTTTTCCAGAGGACCTGAGTTCAATTCCCCACACTCACATGGCAGCTTACACCTGCCTGTAACTCCAGTCCCAGGGAAGTTAGACACACATGTGAGCAAAATACTAATGTACATAAAATAGAAACAAATTATTTCTAAAAACAGACAAACAAGCACATCCATTGTGTTTGTACATAAATTTCCTTTCATTTTCAATATATGGTAAAATTACGTGTATACCACAGAAATGTTAAAAAATATTTTTTTTTTGCAATTTGTTACCAGCAAATGTTTGGTTTGTATGCCAATTTATATACCTATGTACTAGGGATTGTATTAAAATTTCTTGGATGAAAAGAGGTTCAAAGTCAAAAAAGTTTAAGAAGCCTGAGCCCAAAGTTCCCACAGCCTCCCAAAGCCGTGTGGGATGGGGGGTTGGGGGATGGGGGGGTTGGGGGGGCGGGGGTGGGGGGTGAGGGGGCAGAGGTTAACATGAGCCCCTACAGGACAGGAAGCACTGCGAGGTTCCTGGCACAGAACAGTGGATTCTGTTCCAGCCTGCTCCTGATGACAGGAAGAAAACTGGGGCAACACAGTGGTTCTGAGAACCAAGACAACAGCAAAGGTTTGTCAAACATGGTCAGCTCTTTTTTGTTGCAGACAATTCCAGCCTCTGTCAAAATTGTTTCTGAGGGTTTCTTTCATTTTATAGCAGTTTATGGCTTAAAATGGGAAGACAAATGCTGCCCAGGTTCCCCAGGTTCTGCTACAGAGCTACCTGAATTTATTTTCCTATCCTGGTGATAGGACACGTTAGGGACATAAAAAACTGCTATCTACAGATAGTCTGGGCTTTGGAGCCCTATAAATCACAGCAGACCTCTAGCATTTGATTTCCTTGCTTGGCTGATTCAACAGGTTCTGTTAACTGTGTGCATGAGTGTCTGGTGTAATCTTCCTGAAGCCACACAGTTTGCCCTAAGGAGATATGCTGGAATTTGGAATTAGCTTTGAACTTTTGTTTGTCTGGAGAAGTCTTTAGATCTTTTGTTTTAGAAAGATCAGGTAGGGGGTTCTCGGTAGGGTCAGCATCACTGGCCTACTGACCAGTGAGGTGTCTGCGGAGTAGCTGCGGATAGACTGATGAAGAATCCTTTATATTTGACCAGGCTCTTTCCTCTTGTTGCTGTCAACAGTCTCTCTTTATGAACATGTATTAGTTATCATGTCTGCAGTATCTTCTTTGCCTAAAACCCATTTGGGTCTTTTTGATTTTCAGTACTTCTGGCTTACAGCCAGATTTAGGAGCGTGCTGGCCATCATTTCTCTTAAGTAAACTCTGCACCTGCTTCCTCCCTTCTCCCCCAAGACTTCCACAGCGGATGCTACCTGTGATCACACACCATCCTTCCTGGAAGCTTCTTGCAACTGTGTTCATCTAGGCTTTTTCCTTTTTCTTTTCTCTCTTCTGGATACTGTCACATGACCCATCTTCACTTTCTCCCTCCTGCTTTACCAAGTATATTATTGAAATTAAATACTGTACTTTTTCATTTTATGATTGTCCTGGCTAGTTTTATGTTGACTTGACACAGGCTAGAGTCACTAAAAGGAGGGACTGTCAATTGAGAAAATGTCTCCATAAGACCAGGCTGTAGGGAAGCCTTTTAGGCATTTTCTTAATTAGGTGGGGGTGGGCCCAGCCTATTGTGGGTGGTTCTATCCTTGGGCTCACAGTCCTGGGTTCTATAAGAAAGCAGGCTGAGAAAGCCAGTAAGCAGTACTGGTTTACAGTAAGCCAAGGAGTCTGGGCATTAGCTGCTGACTCCAGATTCCTGTCCTGCTTGAGTTCTTATTCTGACTTCCTTCAGTGATGAACAGTGATTTGGAAACCTAAGTCAAACAAACCCTTCCCTCATCAATTTGCTTTTGGTCATGGTGTTTTATCACAGCAATAGAAACCCTAGCTAAGATAATACAACATATTCTTCAGCTCCAGAATTTGTTTAACCCTTTGTTGAATTGTTATTTTTGCTCAAACATTGCTTACCTGATGGTGTTGCTCCATCTACCTGTGTACCTGTCAATATTCCCGTAACCTTTCATTTGAAGGCACATAGTTTTGGAGAGTTGCCAAAGTACATTGGACTGTGAGGATCAGCCCTGAGGTTGCACAGCCTGGTCCTGGCCCCTGGCCACTTCTACTTCCCGATCTGTGGCATGAGCTTGCACCACTACCTGTGTTCTCTTGCAGCTTGCTGGGCTGCCTGAAAGCAATTGTTCTCAATGTCAATTGTCTGTCATCCACTAACTCTCCATTCTTATTCTTTGAGTGTTACTGGTCATGGTATTGGGTTATTTGGTAGTGTCATTTCTGTTGATGGTTCGTGTTCCTGGGAAGTCGTGTTACTGTCTACACGGTTGAAGAAATACTTTCTCTCTCTCTCTCTCTCTCTCTCTCTCTCTCTCTCTCTCTCTCTCATTTACTTGTTTTATGTATGTGAGTCAATGTATCTGTCTTCAGACACACCAGAAGAGGACATCAGATTCCATTACAGATGGTTGTGAGCCACCATGTGGTTGCTGAGAATTGAACTCAGATCCTCTGGAAGAGCAGCCAGTGCTCTTAACCGCTGAGCCATCTCTCCAGCCCCTCTTTTTACTGTCTTTTTACCCTTTACTGTCTTCAATAGCGGAACACACCAATCATCTCAGCTAAGTAACCATTCTGAGACTCTCTCCAACCTTTCTAATGGATGTGCCCGGTCCACACTGAATGTTTTTTCTTGGAAGGAAATTATGTTTGTGTGTCCCTTGATCCCACAAAGCCAAGCAAAGTACAGAGAGCCTCTCATTTGGTTCTCTCAGGATGATGGCTTTGAAATGCTCAATTTTGTGACCGATTCCCTGACTTCAGCCACTCTAAGATGCACTCAGTATGACAGGGTATATTTGAGGAGATGGCCTGGGAATAACTCCAGCAGCCGAATGTCCATTTAGTATAAGATGGAATTTACTAGAATGTCTTACAACTGACAGGACTGGGTAGTTCAACAACAGCTATCTAAACTCTGAAGAGACTGGTGGCAACCCAGCAATTGCTCAGTCCACAAAGCTAAACACCATGATAGTCCTAACCTGGTGCAGAAGGCCTGGAGGAGGCCTGGAGAGGTGTCCTTCAGTCCACATTGTAAGGCTGAAGAAGCTGGAGTCTAACGTCACCACAGGGTAAGATGCACTCACCAGTAAGAAGCAAGGGCAAGCAGTGTGGATTATCCCTAAGACTTCTTTGTTTATTGGCCACCTCCCACCTCCCAGAGGTGCTGCCCAGTCTAGTTTTCTCCCCTCAGTGACTCTTTCCTGAAAATGTCCTCACAGAGCCAGCCAGAAGCATCTCTCTTGGTTGATTCTATATCCCCTCCAGTTGACCGTCATGATTAACCATCACTGAGAAGAAGGTGAAGTGTGTGCTGGGTACTTAGGGTATCTGTCGATAGGACATTTTTGAGTGGGAAAACACAGGTAAGATCTCCCACCCACCGTATCAGGCTTTTTTTTTTCTGGTGGATTCTGGGAAGTAATTCAGATCTGCAGCCTTTAGATCCTTGCTTTTAGGGTCTCAGTTCTGGGTAATCTGGGTGAGGTGAGAGGGAGTAAGTGAGGGCAGCATGATGCATGGTTGAGGGAACTGGACACTCGTTCACTGCAGAAGACACTTCAGGCCAAGAGTGTCTCTGCTGATACAAAGCCATACCACCTTAGTGACCATGTGGCTGCAGTGAAAAGATCCCTCTGACTCACTGCAATAGATCTGGTGTCAAATTTTATTGTTGCTGCAACGGTATGCCAGAGCATCTCTGCTGGTCTCCCAGATTCTGCAGAGCCATTAATGGTCATGGGAAGCTGTGACATGGAGACCAGGTATAGGAAGTAAAACCACACATTCTACCATATTTTTACCAAAGCTGCCTTTTAAGTCAGTCTCTCTATGTTATACTTACAATGAAAACACTCACAGGAGATTCGTGTTGAGCATCTGTGACCTGAGTTTCTTTTATCACTACTGAGAGCAATACGATTTACAACACAAGTATTTCATGCCCTAGTTTCTCTGCTGTATGTGGGTTAGTCAATGGATCATCTCAGTATACCTGGACCAGACCCCCATTCTACATACTGAATGACTTTAGCTTCCTTTAATGGCAGAAGATCAGAGAATGCAAGTTAATCTAGACCTAACACTGCCCTCATCCCAACACATGGAGATACATAGGCTCTATACCTATGCATTCTGGGCCTACGACAGCCAGCCTTCCATTAGCTGAGCCCATTCCTCCTCTACCACTATGGTCAGTTCCAGTTTTCTGTCTCACACAAGTAAAAATGTCAGTCCCCAGGAGTGTTTCTTTAAAGATGGGATCCTGGGCTAATTAAGCTATCAATCTGGCCCTTGCCTTCTAATTTCCCCAGAAACCCACTATTGTCTTGAAGACAGGACCTTGGAGAACCAGAATGATGCACACTGGAATGTGGCTTCAAGCACTGGTCTTTTGGGGTCAGGCAAAACATAGTACCTTGCCAC
>NW_021604596.1:3494837-3502851 GCF_004785775.1 Grammomys surdaster | reverse complement strand
CTCTCTCTCTCTCTCTCTCTCTCTCTCTCTCTCTCTCTCATTTACTTGTTTTATGTATGTGAGTCAATGTATCTGTCTTCAGACACACCAGAAGAGGGCATCAGATTCCATTACAGATGGCTGTGAGCCACCATGTGGTTGCTGGGATTTGAACTCAGATCCTCTGGAAGAGCAGCCAGTGCTCTTAACCGCTGAGCCATCTCTCCAGCCCCTCTTTTTGCCCTTTACTGTCTTCAATAGCGGAACACACCAATCATCTCAGCTAAGTAACCGTTCTGAGACTCTCTCCAACCTTTCTAATGGATGTGCCCGGTCCACACTGAATGTTTTTTCTTGGAAGGAAATTATGTTTGTGTGTCCCTTGATCCCACAAAGCCAAGCAAAGTACAGAGAGCCTCTCATTTGGTTCTCTCAGGATGATGGCTTTGAAATGCTCAATTTTGTGACCGATTCCCTGACTTCAGCCACTCTAAGATGCACTCAGTATGACAGGGTATATTTGAGGAGATGGCCTGGGAATAACTCCAGCAGCCGAATGTCCATTTATTATAAGATGGAATTTACTAGAATGTCTTACAACTGACAGGACTGGGTAGTTCAACAACAGCTATCTAAACTCTGAAGAGACTGGTGGCAACCCAGCAATTGCTCAGTCCACAAAGCTAAACACCATGATAGTCCTAACCTGGTGCAGAAGGCCTGGAGGAGGCCTGGAGAGGTGTCCTTCAGTCCACATTGTAAGGCTGAAGAAGCTGGAGTCTAACGTCACCACAGGGTAAGATGCACTCACCAGTAAGAAGCAAGGGCAAGCAGTGTGGATTATCCCTAAGACTTCTTTGTTTATTGGCCACCTCCCACCTCCCAGAGGTGCTGCCCAGTCTAGTCTTCTCCCCTCAGTGACTCTTTCCTGAAAATGTCCTCACAGAGCCAGCCAGAAGCATCTCTCTTGGTTGATTCTATATCCCCTCCAGTTGACCGTCATGATTAACCATCACTGAAAAGAAGGTGAAGTGGGTGCTGGGTACGTAGGGTATCTGTCAATAGGCCATTTTTGAGTGGGAAAACACAGGTAAGATCTCCCACCCACCGTTTCAGGCTTTTTTTTTTCTGGTGGATTCTGGGAAGTAATTCAGATCTGCAGCCTTTAGATCCTTGCTTTTAGGGTCTCAGTTCTGGGTAATCTGGGTGAGGTGAGAGGGAGTAAGTGAGGGCAGCATGATGCATGGTTGAGGGAACTGGACACTCGTTCACTGCAGAAGACACTTCAGGCCAAGAGTGTCTCTGCTGATACAAAGCCATACCACCTTAGTGACCATGTGGCTGCAGTGAAAAGATCCCTCTGACTCACTGCAATAGATCTGGTGTCAAATTTTATTGTTGCTGCAACGGTATGCCAGAGCATCTCTGCTGGTCTCCCAGATTCTGCAGAGCCATTAATGGTCATGGGAAGCTGTGACATGGAGACCAGGTATAGGAAGTAAAACCACACATTCTACCATATTTTTACCAAAGCTGCCTTTTAAGTCAGTCTCTCTATGTTATACTTACACTGAAAACACTCACAGGAGATTCGTGTTGAGCATCTGTGACCTGAGTTTCTTTTATCACTACTGAGAGCAATACGATTTACAACACAAGTATTTCATGCCCTAGTTTCTCTGCTGTATGTGGGTTAGTCAATGGATCATCTCAGTATACCTGGACCAGACCCCCATTCTACATACTGAATGACTTTAGCTTCCTTTAATGGCAGAAGATCAGAGAATGCAAGTTAATCTAGACCTAACACTGCCCTCATCCCAACACATGGAGATACATAGTTTCTATACCTATGCATTCTGGGCCTACGACAGGCAGCCTTCCATTAGCTGAGCCCATTCCTCCTCTACCACTATGGTCAGTTCCAGTTTTCTGTCTCACACAAGTAAAAATGTCAGTCCCCAGGAGTGTTTCTTTAAAGATGGGATCCTGGGCTAATTAAGCTATCAATCTGGCCCTTGTCTTCTAATTTCCCCAGAAACCCACTATTGTCTTGAAGACAGGACCTTGGAGAACCAGAATGATGCACACTGGAATGTGGCTTCAAGCACTGGTCTTTTGGGGTCAGGCAAAACATAGTACCTTGCCACTGAGCAAGGTACTAGGAAAAGGCGAATTCTTTGCCCAAAAACTTCTTGCTTTTTTTTGTTGTTGTTGTTTTTGTTTAAATAAGATTAGATTAGAATTGTATTTTTAAAACTTTTTGTGACTCCTTGTGAGTTTCATATTATACACTTCAGTCCCACTCACTTCCCCATCCCTCATGTCAACATTTTGCCTTTGCAACCTCCCCCCCCCGCCCAGTAAACACACACACACAGAGAGAGAGAGGGGGGGGGAGGGAGGGAGGGAGGGAGGGAGGGAGGGAGGGAGGGGGAGAGAGAAAGAGAGAGAGAGAGAGAGAGGGAGGGAGAGATAGAGAGAGGCATAAGAAACAACTCATTGTAGAAGCTGTAGTATGTCACAGTGTGTCCCACCGTACACCCCTCTGTCCACACATCTTCAGTTGTAAATGGTCACTGCATGAGTCATTGGTCTGGCTCCAGATCTCTGGCTTCTGTGACACCATCAATATTAGATCCTGATTTGGACTCCTTCCTGTTATCCTGCTGTAGCCCTGTGTCATGGGGATCCTGCAGCTTCGGAACAGCAGGACTGGCCCTCACGAGTCCCAACCATTCCTAGATGAGGTAGATTTTGAGGTGGGCCATCTCAGAGCCCTGGATCTGGGCCTGGGTGATAGCAGAGCTGGTCAGTCTGCCAGCTCTTTCATATCTGCACTACTGGGGTGAGCTCTCTGGCACTGCTCCAGCTAGGCCACCCAGTGCCTCCATTGGCAGAATGCAGGGTCAAGCCTCCTGCTCTCATGACCCCTGGGCTGGCTCACCCACACCCACGCCTCCAGAGCCAGCTCCACTGCGCTGCCCAGTCAAGGCACTGGGACTCAACTCTCCCAAGTGCTGCAGCCAGCAAGGGGCAGGGCCAGCTCTCTTGAGTTCTACAGCCAGTGAAGGGCAGGACTAGCTCTCTTGCCCTCATGGCCTTGGGGCCAGGTCTCCCAACCAGCACAGGTGGCAAGGTTGAGTGGAGGAAGAGTATCACTTTTCCAGCCATGCCCACCTCATGGCAGAGGAGTGGAAGGGCTAGAGTTGTTTTTCTTTTTTTAAATTGAAGCTATTTTTTTTCTATGAAAAGTAATCTCCTACCATTGGCACATACATATTTTGTTGTTGTTATGTGATGGTGTTTTTCTTGTATCTCTTTGCTTACCTACTTTGTTCAGGTTGCTAACCAGCAAACATTTACTTTTCACAGCTCAGAAGCTGGAAATTCCAAAATCAAAGCACCAGGAGACACTGTGTCGTGCCTGCTGAGGACCCAATTTCTGCTTTGTGGACGGCCATTTTCTTGCTTATAATCACATGGACAAGAGGGAGAGATAACTGTTTTATTCATCTTTATATTCCTATATGATAACACTATCCTTGGGACACTATAACATTTAGACACTGTTTAATGAAGAAATGATTAGGTATGTAAGTGTGGGAGTGAACAGGAGAATGGATGAGTGAGTCAGAAATGCTGCTGAAGATGTACTGATAATCTCTGACGGATGTGGATGGGTCAAAAGACTGAGAGAAGAGAGAAAGAAATGAACTATAAAGATCCCATCCCAATAAATACAGAGATACCATTGTCTCTAAGCTACCAGATAATGAAACAGTGCCCTAGATTGTTCTGAGGGCTTAGTCATTCGGTCAATATGGGTCTGTTGTGGTGGCTCACCAAGATGTGAACCCATGTCTGATTGGCTTCCATAGTAACAGAATCAATCAGTGAATCAACAAGGAGTTACTGAGCATCATTTGGGAACTCAGCCTAGTGTTGCAGCTGAGCTCATCAGAGAAGGAGAGCAGTAGACAGAGGGTGCAGGTGTCATCCAAAGATGAAGGTGACCCAGGGTGCAGCACTGATGTGGTATAGATGTGGCTACTTCCCTGTGACAAATTTATTCGGCAAGAGGCCAAAGTTGAGTGTGATTCAGATGGGTAGTCAGCCTTCTCAACTGCCACCCACCTTGCAGTACAGCAACTGCTGGTTGGCCTATTGTGTCTATCTTAACAGAACCCTGTGAGCTTCTGAATATTGTTGGATTAATCTGAAGCATCTGTAGTCAGTTAAGGATGCGTGGAAGGTTTGTTAAAAAACTGAATTTATATAGAGAGCATACTTTTACTTAAATCATGGTGTAAGTATGGGTCTGCTGAGAATGGTGAATCTGAGGAAGCTCATGGGAGACGAAGCCTCATTTCCCTCTGCCCTTGACCATGTAAGATGTTTTAGTCACACAGCACTGTTGCTTTCCACAGCTTTTGTCATCAGCTCTTTCAAAGACGGAACAGAATTGACTGTTCTGCAACAAATGATGAATGTAGCATAGTCATAGCTAAAGCATCAAGATTAAACAGTAGGATAAGCATTAGGCAGCTCTGAAGAGGCTATGAAAACTCTCGGAGATAAAGGCAGGGCCTTGTCCTCTGTCACTGCTGCTGACCACATGGGTGTTCGGCCACTTCCTGTCGTCATACTAGCCATCGAGGCAGCTCTTGTGCCATTAGTTTTAGGGTAATGGTACTATAAAGACCCAGCACATGCTAGAGATTAAATATACCCCGAAGCAGCTGAGAATATTTCTTCCAGCCTCCTCACCCATCAGAAGTCCATGCAGAGTGGTGAAACATACAAGGCTCACTACAGAGGCTTCCTTCACGAGTCAGAGGATGAACCTGAAACCTTTCCTCTCCAACACTCTGGGCAAGCCAGGCAGTCAGGAGCAAGGATTCTTAGCCAGGACAGTGAGGCTTTGCATCATTTGCACTTCGTTTCCATCCTCTCAATGGAAAGTGGGGACAAGACGCCTTCATGGGCAGGTGGTGGCCACCCAAAGCCTGTGCCTCACCATGGCGAAGTGGGACTCACATTTGACTCCAGGGCTTCTCCCAAAGCTGCCCCTGGAGTCTTCGGTGTGACCCCCTTCCCAGGTCTCCAGCTGCCACAGGCCACGTTGGGTGCCATAGGTATCTGGCCTTTCCAGGATTGGATCCATGGGTAGATGAGCAGACAGTGGCTCAGTGATATCATTTGTGGGGCCTGTTCCCTGCGCTGGGCTGGCCTTCTAGGTGGGTCTGGTGGAAGACCCTTAAGTCACTCGAGTGCTGCCCTCTAGAGGGACGAGCTAGACTTGTGGGGCCTCTGTGTTGATTCTCACAAGAGTGAACTGTGTCAGAGAAGCTCAACCTTACTCCTGGATTACAATCTGGCTTCCTGACCGATGATCTTTTCCTTTTCCTCCCTTCCTCTCTTCCTTCCTCTTTTCATTTCCCCTTTTTACTTCTCTTCTTTCCTATCTAATCTTTGCCTTCCTCCTCCTTCCTTCCCATCCTCCTTTATCTCCTCTTATGTCCCCCCTCAGTCCAGGACCACTGGACCCTGGTAGAAAATGTCCTTTAATATGTGCATAGAGAATTCTGACATTCTCTTCTTTCCAAAGAAGTTTAGACTTAAGTTATTCAGGGCCAGTCAAGGCAAGTGTCTGGGGTACTCACTTAGGACAGAGTACAGAAAACCATGTCACCAGGAAGCAGGGAAGTCATATGGTCTCTGTGCCTGAGCAGAACAGAAGCAGCAAAGAATAGAGAGAGCTTCAGAGCTCCATTTATTTTGGTATTCTCTGAATATCCTTTTGCCTTTAAAAAAAATCATTATTGCAGTGAATATGTCATGTTGCCTCATCCTTCAAAATTAAAAATAATGTAAGATTATCTGGGCAGCCACCACTTGGCCAAGTCACCAGGCAGGGAAGGATGCCAGGGGCCTTAGGCCTGGATCCTGCATGATAAAGGCCAGAAGCATCTTCCAGGCAGTATTTTGAAAGTCCTGGAGGGTGGGCTTTCCCATCCCCCAACCCCTTCACCCTTCCATCTCAAGCTGGGGGAGGTTCATGCCCATCTGGTTTATTCTCTGGGGTTCTCTGAGTCAAGAATATTCCTGGGTCGGTTTGACAATACCCACCCTCACCCATCTGCCCAATCTTTGCTTCCACCTGTGCAGGGCTGGGAGCTAGAGCCCTAAATACAACAGGGCTGTGGGTTTCTAAGGAGTAAAGGTCTCTCTTAGCAACTGCCCCTTCCAGGGTTCTTCCGGAAGATGGACTTCCCACTCTTCAAATGCCTTTCTTTGCATCTACAGTTATTTCTGAGGCCAACAGGAAGCTATTTTCTGGGGATGTAGCGCAGTTCAGTGCTTGTCTAGCATGTACACTACCCTAAAGCTACTGCTTAGCGTTGCAAAAAGCCGGAATGGTATTCCATGCCAGGAATCCCAGTGTAGTTCAAGGCCATCTTTAGCTTCACAGTAAGTTTGAAACTAGTCTGGACTACCTGATGCCCCTTCTCCAAACAAACAAACAAACAAACAAACAAACAAACGGCTCCTATCTGATGCCCTCCCAACAGCTACTCTGAAAAACCAAGACAGGGTGATTCCCAAGGCCAGTTCAGGTATTAGAGAGAAGACCCCAAACCAGATCTTCTAGTGTCAAACCCAAACTGAGCCCGTTTCTGTCACATATGAGGCATTTTCCACTGTGCTCCCCTAACTTGAGATCTTCTAGTCAAATCAAATGTTTTCTACAGCAGCTCCCGGGTGCTTGGTGAGTGCTGGCTCTGGGCTTACTGTCTCTATTTAATCTACTTTAATTACCAATCGTACCCTTAATTCTTGTGAGACTCAAGAAGAAAGTGGAGTTTATGAGAGTCAGGAGCTAAGGTTACCCTGCAGTCACAGGCAGCCTATCATGAGAACACATTTCTAGGGTGCTTCACCCCAAAACGAGGGGAATACACTTACTGGGTAGCAGAGACTGGAGACCTAATATGTGTGTTTAAATGCCCGGCACACCAGGACGCAGGAAATGCTGCTTTCCTTTCTTCCCTCTGTCTGAAGACAAAAGAGACCCACAAGCACAGACTAGTGCACTGCAGAGACTTTGTTCAAGCTGCTCACTGGGAAAACTACTTCTCAGTATAATTATAGATGAAAACCAGGCATTCGCCTTCCTTGGCCTTCTTCTTACTTAGAAAAAGCAGTATATATGTGCATCCGTGTGAACACACCACAGCTCTCAGACGTTTCGGAAGTCATTTCTTGCCTTCCATCTTGAGGTAGGGTCTTTCCTGTTCTGTGTCTAGGCTGCATGCTCCCAGCTGCTTGACTGATTCTCATCTTGCCTTAGGAGTGCTGGGGTCACATATTCATGCCACCAGATCTAGCTTTTCACGTGGATCTCAGGAAATGGACTCAGGCTTTTGTAGCTGAGCCATCTCCCCAGCCTTCTGACTTTCTCTACCATTGTTCCTAGGAAACACTGAGCCAGAGGCTTGGTACAGGAGGGGTTTGAAAAAATTCCGTAAAATGAATGTTAATCTCATCTTTGGATAGAGTTTAAAATACTGAAGGCTCTTGGTGTCTAGGAAAACCAAGCATCCTGCCTCTCCACACCAACTCAGTCACTGCCCCTGGGTAACGAGGTGGGTCAGGAGCTCAGCAAAGTGCTCTGCAGGTGAGCTGGGGTCCGTGTGGGAGAGTCACCAGCTGGCATCAACCACAGGCCCAGAAGCAGGTCCAGTGTACTGGGAAGATCTGAGAGTGGAGTGTACATGGAACTTCAAAAAACGTAATATGAAAGATGTAAAACACCGCAGCATTTTTATACTGAATGTCATGCTGAGCTAATTTGGGTTATTAAGATGGTTGGGAATGATGGCTAACATTCATTTTGCCCATTTCAAGTCTGGATAAACAATTTTGAAAATCACATAAATGTCTTCCATTGTATCCTAACAGACAAGTTGTTCAAACCTGATGGTGTTTGCATGTGGCATGCGCTCCCTCCCTCCCTCCCTCCCTCCCTCCC
>NW_021604596.1:3424918-3494737 GCF_004785775.1 Grammomys surdaster | reverse complement strand
CTTTCTCTCTCTCTGTCTCTCTCTCTTCTTCTCCTGATTCCTCTTGAAGCACCAGAGTTCTAAGTATTTTTTTTTTAATGAAACTTCTTCTCTCCAGCGGTGCTGGTATTATAAAGTGCTTAGACGATGTGGGAAAAGCCTCAAGGGCCTCTGTACTTAGCAATGTTTCCTTTGTAACAGGCACTTCTCATATTCAGAAAGAACAAATGAGATGAACACTAAAATCTGAGGTTTCTTACCTCTGAAATTACCATCAGAATCTCCTTTTATGTTCCTGAAGTTTCCATGGAAGCCTGGGCTCTGTAAGCCCATCTTCACTTAGAGGTAATGCGGATTTCATTTCTGGGTTTGGGAGTGATTTTTGACAGCACTTTAGTTCCTCTTGTTTCTCATTTTTTGTGTGTCTGAGAAAAGACACACGGAAACTTTAGAAATTGGCTCTTGAAAGGGATGCTTTGCTTGTCTTTCGCTGACAGGCCAGCCTCCTCATTTCCCTGAGGGGCCTACCTGTCCCATCTTTGCAATGACACAAAGGAACACTGTAAACCCTTTGCTTTCATGAAGAGCCTGCCAGAACACAGGTGCTATCAGAGGGCATATGAAACAGATTGTGAACAATTTCTCAATCCTACGGCTTAGCTGCTATCACCCAGTTTCATCTGGAAAACCCCGGAGCTGTGGGCCCAGGTCAGCCAACCAGAAGCTCCTTTCCCTGCTAGAGCCCCGGGTGACAGACAGGAGTAGTATCATGGAATAAACCTCTTTCCTGGATGGAGACATACTGAGAATAGGCGTCCCCTTTCTTATTGTAAGAGTCAGCACTCTGCTGTGGTTTGAAGAGAGCTGTCCCCCACTTGCTCCCCAGCTGGTGAGGTGTTTAGGAAGAGAAGCTTTACCTGAGGAAGTACATCATTAGGTGTTGCTTTGAGGCTGTATAGACCCTCCCATTCCCAGTTCTGTTGCCCTGCCCCTGCAGATGAGCTATAATCAGCTGGATCCCCTCGCCTGCCTGCTGCCATGACTTCACAATGAACTAACTCCCTCTGAAACTGTAAGCCCCAGCAAACCCCTTCTTCCCCATGTTGCTGTTTGTCAGGGTGATTTTATCACAGCAACAGAAGAAACCTGAGCACTCAGCTGCACCTAACAACGTGGGATATTAAAACCTCAGAGGAGAATGAGCCTGGCTGCGTGGCTCAGCAAGTGGAAGTGGGAGTGGGAGACTCTACTGCCAAGGAGAAGTACCATGCAGAGTTTCAGAAAGGCTCTGGGCTGGGTTCTCAATCCCCAATGTAGGGGGATAGAGGAAAGAGGGGTGTGTACTTAGCTGCCTTAAACTGGCCAAGTTGCGTAGTAGAGTTGAGTAATTGGTCCAGGAAAGTCCACATCTGATCCATGCTTCCCTCTGCACCTAGCACTCAGGGTTCACAGTAATCAGGCAAGCAACCCTTGCAATGGACCAGATGCTAGAATACAGGGACAAGGAGCCAACCTGCTTCCTGGACTTATCTGGATGATGAGAGAGACAGGTGTCAGCAGGGGTTAGCGGCAGAGTGGGGGCATTTCCCTCAGGGGTTATTAGTTAGAGCTGATTGTTGAATAGAAAGGAGAAGATAGCACAGTATCCAAGGCTGAAAGGCCATTAAGGAACAGAGCACAGGGCTATTTCAGATAGGAGGGTGGGCCTGGGCCATAAGCCTGAACTCAAACAAGCCTGGAGCTGGCTAGGGACTAGTCAGCAGTTTCTCCAGCTCAGTCTCTCCCAGGTAACACTACCTGTCACTCTCATAGATTCACACTGTGAGACCCTGAGCTGAGGGCCTGGCTAAGCTCTGTCCAAACTCTTGATACAGAAGGCTGCAAGATAAGCAATGGGTGCTTTGAGCTTTTATGTACGCAGTTATTTGTTGTGGAGCAATAGAAGATGAACGCAACATCCCGATCCCTGGGGAACAGCTGAGGACTGAGAAGCACATGCTAGAAACTCTACTAAGACTTTCCATGCTGTGGTTTATTAGACCCATGAGATGCATTCATTTCTATTGTAGATGCGTTCTCCCTTCAGTAGAGGTGAGCAGGCCAGCTCATGTCTGTCGGTACATGGTCCCAACAGCTCCACACCAGACAGTACACTTTATAAACACCAGCCTGTGGCCTTTCATCAAGGACGTTCTTCATTCACTGCCAGCTGGCTATTAATTAGCAAGTATCCTGATGTCACCCATTCCCAGACAGGGATGAACCTCAGTCACTTCAAGGCTTATCGTCTGGCTCCATCTTCAGTGAAGTGACTCCTACAGACAGCAAGACAACCAGTCTCTTTGTTACTTAGAAAAGGTTTTATTTAGGGAAACATCACAACACAGAACAAAAGCACCATTTGCTGTTGTCTGCAGACACAACAGACTTTAGAGGAATGTCTGTGTGTGTGGCTAAGCATCTCCCATGGAAGTACTGAGTTCTAAGCTCCTCCCATGGAAGTACTGAGTTCTAAGCACCTGTCATGGACGCACTGAGTTCAGTAGTACAATAAACTTTCATACAGTTCTTGACACCATCATTTGGTCTCATCTTCTGGACTTTGTGGAATGAAACTAAGGATGAACTTAGGTGTTTAAAGCCGTTCTTCATTGGCTCAATATTTTTAACAAATGACGCAGCAAAAAAATAAAAAGAAAATAAAGATAAATAAACATTAGTAATCATTAGAAATTTAACTTAGCCAGGCATATGGCACATGCCTTTAGTCCCAGCACCTAGGGATGCAGAGGCAAGTGGCTCTCTGAGTTTGAGGCCAGTCTGGTCTATGGGGTGGGTTCCAGAATAGCCAGGGTTACACAGAGAAACCTTGTCTCAAAACAATAACAACAAAAACAATAGAAGAATTCTGTGGCCAGGGCTACACAGAGAAATCCTGTCTCAAACACACACACATACACATGCACACCACCACCACCACCACCACCACCAGAGACAGACAGAGACAGAGAGAGATAGAGAGAGAAAGTGGATCTGACTGTGTTTTTCTAGGGATTACTTGTCACACACTGCAGACTCCTACAATTTTCTCCTGTGGTTGAGCAAGGAAAAAAGTACCTCAAGACACAAGAAATTTTGTAGTTTCAGGAGCCTAAGAACAATTACTGATTAAAATCTACATGCTTCAGTGACAACTAACTTCACAGCTAAAAAGAGATCCAGAAACACAATACATCTAATTTAATGCAGGCAGGAAAACCAACTACACATTAGAACCTATTATACTCCACATCTGACACAATAGCATCTCTGTCACTCTTCTAAGACGGTTTCACTGTTCTTGCGAGAAATAAGACTGAAATACCAATGATTGCCCCGAAGGAGCTGTTCATCTTCAGTGCCTGCAGACAAAACATTAATTGGTAATTGCACATTTTAGCCCACAGCTCCTTTAAGAGGTTTACTCTGTACTGCTGAGACCAGGACCTTAAGACACCCACTTCCTAGTCACTGCAAGAGAGCCGTGAACTCATGCTGAACTTGGAAAGTGATCCTGACTCATCCAACCTCAAGAGCTGAGAATCGACAGTATTCACAAAAAGGCTGTGAACTCCCTCCTGCAGGCAGCATGGCCTTCTACAGTCAGTGGAATGAGCCCTCCCACTGCCCTCCTCCTGTGGAAGACCACGTGCCTTTTAAATCAGATCCTAAATGCCAACTGACAGGACTCCCTGCTGTTTTCCCTGCTTGCTCACTCACCACGTTTACAGAGTGCCTGGGTGTCTGATTTAAGAGTTGGCGATACAGCAGCAAATCAAAGCTCCTGACCTTTGTCAATCTATTTGTGCTGCTCTGACACATACAGATTAAACCAAGCAGGATGTGTATCCTGAGAGGTGTATCCATCCATCTGTCACAGGCACAAAGTCATGGGGTCAGGGTCTTGGGTGGGAAAGGGTATGTCATAACAGGCCTTTCCACATGTTAAAACATACATGCAAACCAGATGCACAAAACCACGTAGAAGTGTCTAGCCCCTAACAGTGCCACTGGGAAGCAGGGTGATGCCCTGTAAGTGGTATGCTGTCCCCTTCCTCCCTACACTCCAGAGATGCAGAACAGGGAAGCAAACAAAAAAAGGGCTCCAAAGAAAACAAGACCAACGCTGGCTGCCTAGTCACTTCTGGCCACGGGCTGCCCGCCTCCCTCTGACTGACTCTGCTGAGTCTGACTCTAGAAAAGGTGACTAATGCAAACATGACCCAATTAAACAAAGTCTGAGGCCGAAAGCAGGAGCCTTCTCAAGGGCAAGGTATGCTCTGCTCGGTGTGAGGCTTACTTACACTTTGGCAAGCACAAGCTACAATAAAATATGTGTTTGTAGATTTAAAAGTAGCCTCCATCCAGAGCTGGAGGGCATCTATGTGTCCCTTGGTAAGCCGCAAATGTGCCAGAACCCTGCTTCCAGAATGATCTGTGCTGCTTCCACTGCCACACCACTGTGCGGATCTGGTTTGCAAGCCTCAGTAGTCCACTAAGGAACAAAGTCATTCACTAAGGCTGGAAACGAGGTTAGTGGCCCCAGGGTGGTCATTTAGGGTCTGTGTGTGTCTGTAAGAAAAGGATGAGTGCTTACAAAGGAATGCCTATCATCACTAGAGAAGTGTTTCAAGCCACCAGGTCACCAGATGGAAGGGCTGACCTCTAGGCCAAAACGCACTGCTGGGCATTGGTATACCAGGCCCTTGGACCACCATGGGCCCCACGGGCTTCCCCTTATGGAAGGGAAGTAGAGGTAAGCTAAACCCAGCTGCTCAAAACCACAGGTCCTACTTTATCTAAACTTCAACTTAGAGAGCCTTTATGGCTGAAGTAGTCATCGGCCTCTAGGAAAATACCAGACCCCATAAATCACCATCTGTGGAACTCAGGCCAGGGGACCAGACAATATGGCTCCTCCCAACACTTCAGAGGGGTTTCTACTTTCTGTGGTTTCTTATTGTCTCTTAGTGCTCACCTATGTCTTTACTACCTGTTGCTACACTCTGATGCCCTCAAAATACAACCTGTCTGCGCATCGGTCACAGCAAGTACCAAGAGTGATGTCTGGATGCTGCAGGTCCTCCAGGAGCTCAGGGTGAGAAGGGAAGGGCCAGATGAAACAGGCTGAGGACCCCCAGCACACTCTGACCGAAGGGTTCACATGATTAGCTCAGACTGTTCCTGGTCTTCTAAAATAAAACATCAATTTTTACTGCCTCCAAGTACATGTTACAGTATGCTACAAGAAAGACAAATCGTAACCAGGGAGTGGGATGTCATTTGAGATGTAAACGAATGGAATGATTTTAAAAAAAAAAAAAGGACGAAGCTTTTTTAAAAAAAAAAATCTATATGCTAAAAAAAAATATTTTAAAGGTCATTTTGAAGCTACAAAAAAAAAAAAAAGATAAGCCACACATACACAGTAGAGAATTGTAACGGAATATCTCAGACATGGCAATATAAAAATATACAAAATCGGTTTCTCAGTCATACTATAACTCAACAGAAAGAAATACCACGGGACAGTGCCATTCCGAGTACCTAGTACACTTCTGATATTAGCTTTCCAACTTGGAAAGTACAAGCAAAACCTGCTTTTCTGTACACTCCCAAAGGCAGAGAACCACTTATGTAACTTCTGACTTCACCAAAAGGCAGTTAGATTAGGTGAACAATTGCCCTCAGAGGTTCCTGAGGACTTCCGTTTAAACATGATAAAATGTGAACATATAACACATTCATGTGGCCAGAATGTAGTCAGGCGTTATCGACTTCTAAGTCAGCATGCATGTTTCTAAAGCCAGGCCCAGGGCTCACACCTGTAGCCCTGACACGTGGGACATTGAGTTGATGGAAGACTGATGACAGTCTGATGGAGGGCTGAGCTACGAGTGGGAGGGGACCGTGTCACCAAACAAAACTGTTTACAAGGCAATGCCCGAATCTGTTCTAACCTCCCGTATGTACAACTTACTCTGAAATCCTTATCAGGGCTGAAATGTTCTCCTCAAATGACTTCAAATATATAAATTAATGTGCAATTTTAAAAGTTGGGCTTAAATTTAAACAATCTGATTTTAAACAAATGGCCAAGGTCACTGTTGGATCAGTTCTGTGTTCTGTTCTCACTGGACAAAGTAAGTACCTCTTGCTGTGTTCTCTTTAGGTGCATCAGTAAAATCTTGTTCTCCTGTCTCAGATAGCTCGACACCTATCGATAACCTCTAAACTCGGGGTTCCCCCTGGGAAGGTTTCTGAAGCCTCCCTTCCAAGAGTCACCATGGCACGACTCCGTCTCCTTAGCTGGGTTCAGTCAGCACTGGGTTCACTCGGCACTGCCTCAGGCTGCTGTCCGTACAGAGGTCAAAGGGCATCGAGCAGTGTTGACAGGACAACAATCAGCTGTGGCTGGTAAATAACAGGACAGCTTGCCTGTATAGGAGCCCAGACACAGGTCACAGCCAACTTAGGCCACTGTCACATACAGGCCGACTTCCCTGGTAGGCCAGTGAATGCTTTTCTTGTTCAACAGTCAGTAAGGGCACACAGAGGGTATTATTAAATTACATCCTAACATGTTTATTATTATCTCAGAAAACAAAGCATCCTCCAAAGTGCTTGCTCTCCAGAAGCTCTGCCAGTCCAGAACGGTGCTTCTCTGAGGCTCTAGAAGGCTCTGTGCTCTTGACAGCCCTTCATGGAGGACTTTACACAAAGCACACTTACTCATTTCAATTCTGTCTTGTAAGACGTTCCTAATTTATTCTTCCATGATGCTGTTGGCCATTATGTCTATTAGAGACCGGTAGGACACACACTACACCAATACCAAAACATCTACAGCAAACTAGCTACATATCCAACAGGGGTGCGTCAGCCACAGAAGCCATAGGCTTGAAATTCAAGAATTAAACCATTAGCAGGATGAGTTCAGGAGCCTCTGGCGAGAGTTCTTCTCTCCATCGTTTGCTGCAGTCTCGCTGTTCAGCTCCAAATCTGTCAAAATTAAAGCCATTATTTATAAGGGAGGGATAGTAGGAAGCACTGGTATCAACCCACTGTGAGGCGACTTCTCAAACACATCCTTTACCATGGCTGCTGCTTAGTCTAAAGTCTGAAAGTTGGGTCAAGAAGTCAGAAACGCCCTCTTTTAAGCAAGAGAGTCAGAGAGTGACTTGGGGAGTAAGCAGCTGCTCTCTTGGTTACGTACGAGGCCTGCTCCCCTGGAGGAGACTCACATGGACAGTAAACATGGCCCACAGCTCGAGATCCCAGGTTCCAGAGGAGAACCTGCTGCTGTTAGTTTGCTAAATGGACATGTGGTAGAAGTCCCTTCTAAATACGTCTGTGCTCATAGGTTGGTGCTGCCCTCAGCCAGAGAACCCTCCTCCTGTAGTGGGCAGCCGTCAGTGCAGACACTCACAACTGGTCCAAGTGCCGAGAGCAAGTAAAATGGCGGCTGAGTGCTCAGCCTTAAATAGGACCTCTATTCCAACCCCCGTCCCCTAAGTCAATGCTCAGGAAACATCCATGAAGAGGAAATGATGTTAGAGCTAGGGGCCAGGGGGTCAAAGGCTGGCTTCTGAACACGACATGGCCTGGCTCATAGGCTCAGGACAGCTCAGCTACACAAGACAGAGCCAACATGATCAGCCAGCATCCCTACAGGCTGAACTCCGTGGGTCACAAAACATAAAGACTGTATGAAGGTGGGAATGGGAAATATGGGGTACACACATATAGGGGAAGCTGGATATGATCAAGATACACTGTAAGCATGAATGAAATTGCCAAAGAACAAATAACAGAGAAGGACAAAGAGACCAGAGGTACAGACAGGAAGACGAGACAAAGATGAGGGGTGCTAGAAACAGAGGTGGAGCATGAGACCACACACATGACACAGACAAGAGCAACCAGACCAGGCTGAGAGGAAGACAGGGAGAAGAGAACAGAGTCATCCTTCTTTGGATGGTATAACACCAATCTGTTCCTGTACCCTGTCAATCTTGGGCTCCTCCAGGATTACACTGGGCCAAGGGTTCAAGTGACAGGCAGGGCAAAGACTACTCAGACTGCTGAAAAGGTGTGCCTGCCCAGAGAGCCAACCCTACCTTTGAACTCCACTCTCTGGCTGCCCTGGTCCTCTCCCTTGCTCTGTAGGGACATGGGAATTTTCCCATCAATGATGTCCATCTTAATCATGCCCAGGTTTGTCAGAAGTAGCATGGGGTCGATGCCCTGCCCGTTGCTTTTAATGTTCTCCAGCACCTTAAGACACTTGTATGACTTGAGCTCACTTATGTTCTCTTCCAGAAAAAGGTTGTAGAGGCTCAAGTCATTGTAGCCTTCAGACTTGAAATGTAGAACATCGAACGTGGGCAAGATCTCATATACTTTGAGAACGTCTGTCTTCTGCCGGAACGGGACGAAGAATGTGTAGACGACCACAGGAACCAGCAGAGCATACACTATGAGGTTTATGAGGCTGAGCAGCTGGAAGATGCCGACGGCGATAAGCTTGCACTGGAAGCGATCGGGAATGGTGCTGTCGTTTCTCAGGACGCCTGATTTGATGCTGCACAGAAACTCGTCCGAGAGTGAGGAGAGGCTGAAGTAATAGCTCAAGTAGATACAAGCCAGCAAGATAACCGCAAATGTCACCAGCCGGCAGCTAATGTATTTCATGATTAAATGACTCGAGTTCTTCTTTGTCTTCAAGTACTGCTCCACAATTGGGTACTTGAAGTGGCTTTCAGATATCTCCCACAGACTAGAAAACAAAGCAAATAAAAATAATGATGAGACCCTTGCCAGTCACTTGATAAACAGTGTTTATCAAAAGTGAAAGGCATGGACATATTCAACACTGTCACACTGAAAATTTCAAACACATTAACTATAACTTCATCTGAGTGCTAGGTAATAAAACCATGCTCAAAAACCTTTTTTTAAAGGCAGTAGTGGTATACGCCTTTAATCCCAGCACTTGGGAGGCAGAAGGATCTCTGGGTTCGAGGCCAGCCTGGTCTACAGAGTGACTACAGAGGACAGCTAGGGCTACACAGAGAAACCCTGTCTCAAAAAACCAAGACAAACAATCAAAACCCCCTTTTCCTTTAAATCTTTTAAACATTTAAAATTGTATACAAGTGCTTTGCCTGCATGTGTGCGGTGCCCTCGGAAGCCAGGAGCAGATGTCAGATCCCCTGAAACCAACACTCTGGCCTCTGCGAGAGCAGCAAGTGCCCTGAGCTGCTAACTCACCTCTCCAGGCCCCCTTTTAATATTTTAAAGACAGTCTGCTTGATTAAATATGAGTTAATACTTAATAATGCCTCGTACCCGCAGTTGAATGATTGTTAAATAAATTTCTCATATCTAGAAGAGCAGCTGGTGGTCTATTAACTGTTTTTAAACGGCAATCTCCCACTAAGCATGAAAAATAGTAAAGACATTTCCAACCTGTCTAGAACACACACGTCTACCCGGGAGGGTGGAGGACACTCAGGGAACCAGATGGCATAGGTCGGGTCCCTGATTCTCTCACAAGAGGCTATACAGAACAGTGTTTATCTATTATCTAGAAATAAAAGGGTGAAAGAAAGAGGCAAATAAATGCACTTAGTTAATAATGCTGCACTCAAACTCAGTGTCTGGAACTGTGACAGCTAGTTTTATGTCACCTTTGACACAAGCTAGAGTCGTTTTATAAGAAGGAACCTCAATTGAGAGAAGGTTCCCACCAGGCTGGCCTGTGGACAGGCCTGTGCTGCATTTTCTGGATTGATGACTGTTGTGGGAGGCCTGGGTCACTGTGGGCAGTGCCAACCCTGGACTGGCCATCCTCGGTGCCATAAGGAAGCAGGCTGAACCACAGTTTAAGAGCAAGGCGGTAAGCGGCACTTCCCCAGGGCCTGAGCATCAGATCCTGCCTCCAGGTACCCATCCTGCTTGTCCTGTTCCCATTGCTGTGATAAAACTCCATGACCAAAAGCACTCTGAAGGGGAAGGATTTATTTTAGCTAACAGTTCACAATTATAGTCCATTATTGACAGAAAACAGGGCAAGCATATGCTGCCTTACTATTGTTTTTTAAACAACAATTCCTCACTAATATGAAAAATAAAGACATTTTTTGCCCACCTAGAACACATACACTTCTATCAGGGAGGGTAGAGGACACTTGGTGGGCCCAAATGGCAGAGTTAGTGTTGCTGGCTCTCATAGCTCTTGCCCTGGTTTCCTTCAATAATGGACTGTAATGGTGAACTGTTCGTCAAAATAAATCTTTCCCCTTCGAGTTGCTTTCAGTCATGGAGTTTTACCACAGCAACAGAAATCCTAAGATAGGAATATAGCGGGTATTTTTAGAAATAAGACAGCTGTTGCTACTATGTTACTACTAGCAATGACAGGACCCGAGGAAGAATGTGTGAGAGAAGACCTCTACCCATTGGGTCCAGCTCTCTCATCCTTTTTACAGGCTTGGCTGCCTCAGAATCCTCTGTACCTTCCTATTATACTACAGGTGAGACTTTGACCTGTCACCCCTGTGAGAACTGCTTTTCAAAGGATGAGACTGGACAGGGAAAGAACACTGACCTGAGGACACTGAGGTCAAGTGAGGGAACAGGGTCCTGTCACTTGATGGTTGATACCCTACTTACCCCCTTCCCACTCTTGGCAATCAGCACCCTGGGCCAGCATAGCAGAAAAAAAGAGCAGGGAACTGATCCTAGGGTGGCCATGGACAGCCCTCTAGAGCCGTTACCTCTGCCCCACATTCTCAGTCACTCCTGGGGGTCCAGGTCCGTCTCTCAGGTCCAAATCTCGAGCGCTCTTGGCAGCCTTGATGGCGCGGTTGTAGACTTTGTCAAGTTCCTCCATGATAAACTTCAGATCTGAGCAGAGGTGTGGAGCCGCTGCGAAGCGCCAGAACAGTGCAGGCAGGTACAGGAGTATGGCAAACAGCAGCAGGATGTAGGGGAAGAACTGAAAAGCAAGAGCCAGCATGGTAAGTGCCCCTCTCAGAAGAGCAAGAACAAGCCACCATCAGTTTCCTTGGAAACTTTCTGACTCTGCCAGGAACTGCTCTTGTCCTCATTTCGGGGACACATGAGCATTCCCACGTCACTCATGGATACCAGCTTGTTGTCTGTTGATTAATGCTTGTGTAGATATCTGACCCAGAGTTGAAACCTTTCCATTCAATAGACATTAGCTGGAAGGAAGTGGTGACTACACTGAGATAAATAATATTTCCTTCTAATCACAGAAAAAGAAAATAAGTACACTCTCCTGTCCTGCAGAATGGTTCCTCATCAGAGCCCTAATTAAGGAACAAGTAGATGTCACAGTGGCCTGCGCTGGTTTTTCCTTCTCATTTGTTCTGATTTAAAGCTCTAGCTTTTTGTTTTGCTTTTCTCTTCTTTGGAAACTGGGAAAATGCCAAAGAAACATTATGACCAATCCCGGCTTCCGTGGTCTGGTAATTATCCTGTAAACTGGCTGGAATAAGCATCTAAAAGCTGCAGGATGTGGAGGGAGAGACCCTCACCGCTGATGTCACTCTACACTTGGATAGTGTCCTGTGCAGAGACACCTCAGTAACAATCACAGTGAGGCTCCAGGACTGGTGGACACACAGAGCAGGCCAGAGGGGACTCGGATGTCAGGCAGTAAAGGGGGATCTGCAACTAGTTCAACCAGAAGATCACAGCACTGAGCTCCACTGAAGCCCCACCTTGTGGTTTGGGCAGTGAGGTTATGGGGCCCCTGATCCTCAGTTTCCCTCTTTAAAGTGGTCATGTGATACAGGCATCATGAAGATGAAACTCGATCACTCAGGAAAAGAAACTAAACATGGCTGTGCCTGGCCTGTCAAGAGCACTGGAGATCATCAGGAAATACCAACATAGGGCCTCCTACTTTCAGTCTTCTATCTACCCATAGTCCTGTGAGGATCACTCCTGTCAGAACAAGGGAGGGGAAGCTGGGAGCGGTTTCTAGCTGCAGATCACAAAGCTGGCAAGTGACCCAGTTACACGATGACCCCCAAGCTACAACTCTACATGCCCTACGCAGCATTTCATGACACTGTCCTAGTTTTACAGTTCACTGTAGTGATATCAGGGTCATTCTGACTGGACACAATATCCTCTCCTTGAACACACATAGGAGCAGGCAGGCCCTGCGCCAGCCCTGAACTGTGCCTGCAGTCGGAGACTGAGGCTCGTTCCTAGCACTCTGCCTGCTTTCCACTGAATACCTTATACTTCCACAGCATACATGTAACTGATGCATTACTATGAAGTATAAAATCTCAGGCTTTGGCTTGGATCTCACGAGATTTTCTGTGGCACTGTCCTTCCTGCTCTAAGACCCGGCCCCAGGTGCCCATTACCCCTGCAGCTGCTGTGGTTTCATGGTTCCCTTGGTTTTGTCAAAACTCCTTGGGCTGTGCTAGGTTTTCATGGAAATAATGTTTCACTTGTTTCTGTCTTTAACTGCATGAAGCAACACATACAGGCTTACAAAAGAAATGGGTTGTGCTGATACAGTTATCAAGGTATGAAAAACCCAACTTGCATGTGCTTTTGTTAGTAACTCTGAAACAGGGTCCAGTGGTTTCATAGCTATTACAGTTCTAAGGCAGAGATGAGAGAACCACATTCCATTCAGAGAGAATGTGACTTCCCTGGGTAGCAAAACCCTTGCCCAATGTCTCTTACACGTGAGTTTCAAGGTTAACCTCTAGTAGAAGTTAATGGGAAGTAGGGAATCATCGGTTCACAGACATTCTGAAGCCCCTATGAGCTCTTCCTGAGAATTCTCAATGCAGAAAAAAACAGAGAAGGAAACCTAAATGGCCCCAAATTCTGCATCAACCTCCACTTGGCTGTACTTTGGGGTTCGCACAAGACAGGGCCTTTCAAAGTTAGCCTGATCTGCAAGGCACTGACACACAATGGTGCACACTGCAGGCTGGACATCACTGATCTACACTAGGGATGGTTTAGTTTACAGTTGGCTGTGTTCATTCCATCCTTGTCTAGTCACTATCATAAAGATGAACTGAAGCCCATGTGGTTTCCAGCACTGAGACAGTCAAGCACTTTCTCTGGAAACCATAGGTGGCAGAAGTCTCAGTCAGTCCCCCCTCCACTTTCTAATTTGTTTATTTATTATGTATACAGCATCCTGCCTGCATGTATGCATGTAGGCCAGAATAGGGCAGCAGATCTCATTACAGATGGTTATGAGCCATCATGTGGTTGCTGGGAATTGAACTCAGGACCTCTGGAAGAGAAGCCAGTGCTCTTAACCTCTAAGCCATCTCTCTGGCCCTGTGGCAGAAATATTTCTAACTTGGGCTTCTGAAATATTTTTATGAGTCATGCTTGCTTTGAGGTTATTTGAAGTATGTACTTACCTCGAGTTTTACTCCCCTAAAGTAACAATGTACAGTTTGTTTAACACACCCCAGGAGTGTGGCATCTAGCCCAGTGGGCAGCAGAGCACAGTTCACTGTAATTAGAAAATGAATGTTTAAAGGTGTTACATGGAGAGTGTTAGTGGTTTTCCTAAATGTCCTTGTACTCTGGTTACCTCTGCAGGAATGTATAGTAGGAAAGCCTTGTTTGCTGGTTTTCCCTAGACTTAAATTCTCTGACCCACATCAAAAATACAGAAACCATTCTGCATGCTTCAACAAGGCAGTCAACTCAATTCAACTGAAATACAAATCCAAAAAGCATTGAATTACAGCCTTCACAATCCTTTCACCAAATCAAGAATAGCCGAGGTGTCTGAGGGGAAAGTTTTGCCATCAGTGCTATCTGCTCTATGCTGGATCTGGGGTGCACATCACTCAAGGCTCTGACTGCATCCTAAAGTACAATGTCCCAGTTGGCCAGCAATGCGCTCTTCCCAAGACAGTGAGACCCTTCACGGAAAGCCAAGCAGCTGTTCGTCTGCACCTTGGAGCTTTCGTACTTTAAGGCTGTGGTTACATGACCTCTGTGTGAAAGGAGATGGAGGTGATCCAGAACAACCTCCCTCTGTGGTCCAACTCTTTCTTCATCTAAGACAAAGATCCAGGCAAGCAGCTAAACAACGCTCCCCAAGGGATAAGACCCTTGCCTTACAGCACCAAACGTGGATGAGGATGTGGACTCAAAAATATTCCTGGGCGTCTGCTCTGTGGCAGGCAGTGCACAGGATGCCCTCCTCCCCGACAATGGTTCAAATAGCAGCACCTTCCCAAAGACTACACAGCCTAACAATCAGAAATCAAAGCACATGGTGCACAGACACACACAAAGGCAAAACACACATAAAGTAAATAAATTAAAAACAAACAAACAAACCCCCAAGAAACTTGAATCTGAAAGTGTTTGAAATATGGTCTCAGCAAATACAGTTAGGTCTCATGAGGTCATATAATGTAGGAATAGCCCAAAAACTGATGGCAGGTAAAGACAGACCACAGGAGGGAGCCTGGTGAGATGAAGGCAGAGATTAGAGGCCTCTGTCTACCATCCCCTCGAATCTCTGTCAGCACCGCCCCTTAGAGTCAGTCTATGGATCAAGGAGAGAATAAATCCCTGCTGTGGAGTTTGTTCTGATCTATGATAGTCTTTAACAGAGGCTCTGGGGAACACAAAATGTTAGTCAGCAACAGAACTATAAAGGACCCCAGCTCTTTTACACAGCAGAAAAACACCAGTAAAGAACATGATCAAAAACACCTTGGCAAAACAACAAAGCTGTACAGAGGACACACAGAGGCAGATCTAAGGTGAGAGGCTGGCACAAGATGCCTCCAGTCAAGAGCCTGGTGGTGATACACAGTAACAGGTCAGAGGAAAGGAAGAGTCTGGCTTGTGGTTCAGGTCCTGAAGGTACACAGACAGCTGAAGCCCAGAGTACTACAGCAGAGATCACCCTGGAGAATGGGAGGAGCCAGAGAGAGGATGCGTGCTAGGGCCCTGCGATACATCAGGGTCAGACACAGTAAATACTGGAAAGGTCAGGAAGGTCAGGAAGTAGGAAGCAGGCAAAACAAAAGCATTTCGTATTGAAAGATGAAGGTATGAAGGATGTCTGTCCTGCTGTGGGGTGTTCAGATAAAAACGCACTTAGAGTCAGTTTCCAAATATGGGGAAAGAATAGCGGCAATACGCCCTGAGCAGCTTTCAGAATGCAGACAGGAAAGATGCCACAGAGAAAAGACTATCAGGCTTTGTGCCTGCTGTCATCTGAGCCATGGGAAGCACCTCAGAGCCCTGGAGAAGACAGCAAGCAGGATGTCCACACGTAAAAAGGAAAAGATGGAGCCAGAGGATTCAGAGCATCATGCAAGGGGCAAAGCTCTGCCTGGGTCTAAATGGTCCCCTGTGGACTCTGCCCTTGTCTCAGAGCACTTCAGGACTGTAGACCAGACGAAGCTTTCCTGTGAAACACCTGACGTTGGGAGCCACATTGTTACCATTGCAGCCATTCCCTTTGGCCGCTGGACTGTGAGAACAATGTGTAGATTAATGGGTAAATGGTTACTGGTACAGAACTATATTTGAAGAGAGCCTGGCTTTGGCTTGGCAATATGTGGTATCACAACTGTGACACCAACCTGACCTGATTTTTGCTTTTTGAGGAGTGCTGTGGTCCTCAGACCAGTGGGACTTCTCTATTATTCCTGAAGCTGCTAGAGTTCTCGTCATGGCTAGCTTTGTCAACTTGACACAACCTAGAATCATCTAGGAAGAGTCTCAGTGAGGGACCATGTACACTGATTGGACCTGAGGGCATGGCTATGGGAAACTGTGGGTGGGGCTAGGCGTGTGGTCCTAAACTGAGTGCAGAAGTCAAGCAGGGCACAAACAAGCAATGAGCACGTGTGTATCCGTTCCTCTCTGCGCTAGCCCATGGACGTGATGTGGCCGGCTATTTCAGGTTCTGTTGCCTTGACCTCCCCATAGTGACTGACTACAACCTAGAGCTACAACCTGAAGCTCAGGTAAGCCACTTCTCCTATAAGCTAAACTTGTCAAGGTGTTTTATCACAGTAACAGAAATGAAACCAAGACAGACACAGAATTGCAGGTCTGAGTATACATCTCCACAATGGCACACTGATGCACAGGCTCACACTATCTGAGGGACAGCAGGCTACTCTGGTGGTGCCCACTCAGACCCGTGTTTGTACGTATTCCAGGTAATGCCAGAGGCTTCCAGTGAATCCTCCAACTAAGTCCCTATGACTCTGCTTTAGAGAAATATTTGCCCGCATTGTTAAGTATTTTCTATTCTTTCCCTTTTTTCTCTTAAGCACTCTGTTCCAGAGAAACCTGACTAATCTTTGCTGACATGCTGAATAGAGAACAGAGTTCAAGCAGTCTTAGAGCGCCCCCTGCTGGTCTCGTGGATGCACTCACATGCCCAGAAAAAAAAAAAAAAAAAAAGACCTGCTCTCAGCACCATGGGAAGCCATCAGCTGAGAATGAAGCAGGGGAGGATGGCCAATTAACCAATGACAACGCTGGGTCCACAGTGTCAGTCACTTAAACATTCCCCTGAAGAATGTCTGTGGGGGTATTTGAGTCTCCCGGTTTTAAATGGCATTGAATTGAGACATGCTTACATACATCCTGTACCCCTAGTCCCTGAACCAAGCCTGGTGGATACACAAGCTAGGTAGCCGCCAAGAGCTGAGGGATGGGAGTTTAGTGAACACTGAGCTTTGCTTGGGAGGTCAGAGCTCGTGGACGGATATGCACAGAACTGTAAGCTGAACAGTAAGAATTAAGCATGATTAGTCACTGGATACATTTGCCATAGTGACCCACTTAAAAAAAGTAACTTTAAAAGGCTGTTCTGAATAAAGGGGGTTTGTAACTTGAAAATTCTCCCATTTCTTCTATTTAAAACTATATAGGAACATCCTATTACATTGTTATTTAACATGTAAACTGTACCACTATAAAGTATGTTTACTTTTTTAAGTTTTAAAAATATTTCTATATTTTATTGATTGATTGATTGATTGATTGATTGATTTTTGGTTTTTCGAGACAGAGTTTCTCTGTGTAGCCCTGGCTGTCCTGGAACTCACTCTGTAGACCAGGCTGGCCTCGAACTCAGAAATCCACCTGCCTCTGCCTCCCAAGTGCTGGGATTAAAGGCGTGCGCCACCACCGCCTGGCTATATTTCTATATTTTATTTTTAAGATGTGAAAAACTGAAAAGCATTCAATGTGGGAATACAGCAGCTATAATTACCGATCTGTGCCCAATTCAAAACCATAGCTTTGTTCCTGTTTGGCATGGGCTACTTCCCTAGTTAGGGAAAAATCTTGGAAAAATATATATATTAGACATACTTTATTTTTAATTATGTCTATGTGTGAGAGTGTGTGTACCAGTATGTGTGGGTGCTATAAAGGTCAAAAGATGGGGTCAGATCCCCTAGAACAGAAGCTATAGGCAGCTGCCTGACATGGGTGCTAAAACTAAGAGCCTCAGAGACTAAGGTCCTCTGGAGAGCAGAGCACACACACACTTAAACAGTGAGCCACCTTGATTCTAAGCCCTGCTCATTTCCGGGACTGTCACAATCAAATCCCACACACTGTGGACAATGAGTCTTTTCTCTGACTGTTCTGTAGGACAAGATGCTCCCTCCGAAGGCCCTGGGGAGACTGCCTCTCACAGGCCACCTTCTCCACAAGTATTCCTACATCGTCTCTCCTTTGTGTGTGTGTCTATGTTCAATTTTTCTCCTCATAAGAGGACACCAACCAACTCCAGATTGGTCCTCATAACTCACTGACAAGAGATCTGTTCAATTGAAGTCATATTCTAAGGTACGCAGAGTTAAGATGGGAACATAACCTTTTGGATGACAAAATTCAACCCATGACACCACACCCATGTCCTTTCTCTTGGTCTCTGCCCCAGCATACCCCAGGAAGCATCTGGCTCATGCTACTGTACTGACAAGCTGTTACGTATAGGACAACCTGCTCTTTACTCTACAGGACAGCTTTCTGTTTGCCTCTCCACCCCAGACCTGTCTTCTGTGGGTCTCTCTTGTCCCACCAACTCTCCACTCCAGTGCCCCTGAGATTCTGTCCTAATTAGCTTTGATTGTCAGCTTGATAGAGCTTATAGTCACCTGATGAGAGAGCCTCAAATGAACTGCCTAGCTTAGAGTGGCCTGGGGGTGTGGCTGTCAGGATTATTAATTGATGTAAGGGGGACCACCCTGTTTCAGGCAACACCACTCCCTGTGCAGCTAGTGCTAGGTTGTGCAAGCAAGCGTTAAGCGTGAGCCTGAGCGTGAACCAGAGAGTGAGCCAGCAAGCAGTGTTCCTTCATGGTTCCTGACTCAACTCCCTGTTCTCACTTCCCCAGTGGCAGATTATAACCTGGACATGAACCACATAAATCCTTTCCTCTCCATGTTGCTTTTCCTCAGTATTTTATCACAGAGAAAGCAGAAAGGAACTAAACAGACACCATCCCTTCTACATCTACAGCTTACACACACCCTGACACGCCAATGCACTGTGAACACCGTATCTTCTGTCTACTCACTACATCCTAGGAGCCCAGGAACAGCTCTAGCCAAGAGATTAGCAGAGCCATCCACTTCTCCTCAGATTTCCTGCAGCCAGTGACAATCCTGGCTCACACCCTGGCTCTGATTCTCCCCTCAGCCTCCCATGTCCAATTAGCACAGGGGTCTGAGCTCCACCCACACTTGTGGCTAATGCCAAGAATGTGGTTGTTGTCAGGATCTTGCAAGACTCTGGCCTGGCTTGGAGCCCTGAGTGGGCACCACCAGATTAGAGTGCTGTTCCTCAGATAGTGTAAGCCTGTGCATCGGTGTGCCACTGTGGAGAGGGCTACTCAGACCTGCAATCCCATGCCTGTTTTAGTTCATTTCTCTTGCTGTGATAAAATACCTTGACAAATTCAACTTATGGAGGTGGCTTACATCAGCGCCCCAGACACCTGGAATGGGCCCTCTGCCCGTATCCCCAGGCATGCAACCCCACTGGTTGGTCAGCTGCTACCACAGCACAGCTAAGCATGAACACAGTGCCTGTCTCCCTGGGGTAGCTTCAACAGTGACTGTGTGACTTTACTGACTGGCTGTCCACACAGGTTTGCTGACCCCTGGCATAGGCTCTCGGTGTCCCCTACAAGATCCTACAGTGTCATCTTGTAGTCAGCTGTGTGATACCAAGTCCTGCTCGCTGTTTGCTCTTTCCCTTCTCAGAAACACCTGCTTCCTTCCTCTTCTGTCCTGACCGAACCTTCCCTGAGTCTGGTTAGTGGTCTCCGTGCCTCTCCTCTCTGACTCACTAGGGTCTCCCCACATCCCCTCTCTTCTTTCCCAACCTAAACTCTCTTTAGTGCCTGGCTAAGACTCTCCCTGCTCCCCTCCTGCAGACCAGAACCCACCTCTGTAACTGGCTAGGCTTCCCCTGCCTCTCCTCCCACTGCTAACAAAGCAACAAGAGCTGGTTCTAAGGACCAACTCTTAGAACCAAGCACACTCTCCTGAGGACCATGCATTTTGCCATATGGCTGTCTGGCGGTCACAGATCCTGCTCTCCATAACCTTGCCTCCATTCCAGTCTGTTACTGCCATCCCGGTCCCTAACAGGACAAAGCATCTCCAGAGGAGTGCCTCACCCCACACTCCCTAGGCCAGTAGTTCTCAACCTTCCTAATGCTATGACTCTTTAATAGTTCCTCGTGCCATGGTCACCATAAAACTATTTCGTTGCTACTTCATAACTGTAATTTGGCTCCTGTTATGAATCGTAATGTAAATATTTGATATGCAGGATATCTGATATGCAACTCCCCCGAAGAGGCTGCAACCTACCGGTTGAGAAGTGCTGCCCTAGGCAGTCCCACTGCACCTGTTGGTTCAGCATCTTTAGTGTCTTCCCCAGCCTCTCATCCACTTCATTCTCAGGACTTACGTTACACAATTTTCCTGAACACGACCATCCCTCCTGCTCCCACCCAGCTGTGTACAACGAAGGCGCGTTTCCTGTGAAGAACCGAGCCAGGGTTTTTGTTTTACGTCATCATTTCTTCTATACTCTCACTCCTCACACAACCACCTGGCTGTTGTTTCTCCACTAATGCCCTGCGGCAGGAACACCAAGGAACAACAGATCAGTAAGCTCGGCTCTACCCAGAAAACAGCAGAGGGATGGGAGAGCTCACAGCTCAGTCCCTGGGTTTCTGGGAAACCCACATTTTATCTTTTCTGACTCGCTTTCTAAGTATTTTCTTGTGTGTTCACCTCACCACCAGGGAACTTGGAGAATCTGAGACATCACCTGTGGCCCACTGGTGTCAAGCACATGTCCTAGAATGAGGGCCCTCAATCAACATCAGCTAAAAGGAACTCCATGCCACTGTCTGCAGCTTGAAAACCTCCTTTTGATTTCTCTAGTTCCCTGAGACATCCTCCGTATATCTCAGAGTCCCTTGCTATTAGCGATGGGTCTGATCAAGACCTCCTATGAGTCTGTTTCTGCGTGTGAGTTTTCTCTGGGTCGTCCTGTATTTGTGGTATGTCTGGTGAATGGCAAACAGCCTGCATAAATAGACAGAGCACACAGGTGATGCTCTGGAGGATGTCTCCTCCCTCCAGGGAGGACACAGCCTCACTTCTGGCAGGCATATAACTCAGAGACATCATCAGTGCCCAAGTGGTCTCATTCTCTAGGCACTGAAATGACGCAGACCAGTACTCTAATCCCTGCGAGGGAGCCCCTCACTCCCAGCCAAGCCTGAGTGTTGACCAGGCAGGTTTCTTCAATTTCTGTTCCCAGTCCTGTGAGCCTGGTAAGAGCTGAGACACTTCGAACCACCATAGCCAATGAGCTCAGCACCGAAAGAGCCTCGTGGCTCCTCACAGCAGGTCGCCTGAGGGAGTCTGCAGACCCGGGTTCTGTTTGTACAGCCTCAGAATACTCTACGACCCCAGGCCTTGTCTCTCAAGGCCCCAGTAGTGCTTCCTATGAAAAACATCTAGAAAAAACTCTGCAGGGTTTTCCTTGCTCTTACCTTAAGTAATCCCTGCTACAGTCTGAGGCTCAGCCAATGCCAACTCAGACTGGCTGCAACGTGGCATTTCCACAATGACATTTTAACACGGACTTAAACCACAGCAGCACGGACTGAGATTTACAAAGCTTCTTACCTTCTGCAAGTGTGCCCACCTGTGCTGAAGGTTCTTACAAGACAATGCGCTGACACACAAGGCCAATGAGAACCCACCCAGCACTCAGACTGCAAATCAAAGGGAAAAGGGCCAACAGTCATCACGTGCTACCTCCATGCCAACTGTGCGATACACAGGTGTGGGGGAAAGCAGGGTCAGAGCCAGCATGAGTCAGAGCACGAAGAAAGGAGTCTTGTAAGAGAAGAATGCTGACTGGGTGTCCAGACGCAGCTACAGTAGCAGAGGGTCTTCGGTCAACTCTGGCACTGCAGAAGATACTCGCCTGTGTTTTCTTCAGTAGATTAGAGCATCAGAAGATACAAATGTTCTAGTTGGTTTTTATGAAGGACAAAATAACCAGTGGGTGAAGGACAGGCTAAAGCAGTCTTGTCTTTGTGTGTGCAGAGAAGACCGAAGGTGTCTATCACTCACAAGGTAGACCCAGAGTGTGACATCACTGTTCACAGAAGAGTGGCATCCTCACTGAAGACCCGAGATGTCACATCATCGCTCACAGATGTCACATCACTACTCCCTGACAAGACTGAAGGTATCCAGTGATCACTTAAGAGTGCTAGCTCTGGCTGCAGTTCCTTACTCTCCAGTGTCTGTATCCCCCACACCCAACACTCCCCGGACCTGCACCTCTTCTCTCTAACCTGAACCGCCTGGCTGGTAATGCCTCTTGTGTAGAATCTCTCCTTCCATTCAGTACATCCACTTACCAGAAACCCAACCAAGAGCTATGCAGCCGGGATTCCCAGCCGGAGTTCTGGTACTCCAGCAACACAATGGCCAGAAGCAAGCCAACTATGTTAGTCTTTATGTTTTCAAAGTGACCCTGTGTGGCATAAAAGACTCTAGCCAACATTCTGCAGGGGAATTAAAGACACAAAGAAGACAAAGACGTACAAGGTGCCTCTCATTAAATAGCTGAAACTCAGAGAGCATCTATTTCTTATCTGCTCCACATCCATGTTGGATGCAGTCACTGCTGAGGCTGAGTCCTGTTTGGCTGACCACACACTCTTGCATGGCCACGGCTGGCACAGCCTTCCCAGGCTTCCACTTCTCTATCTAGAGAGCAAGGATGGCAGGTGTGACAGCATCTCATTACCTTGTGCAGCCACAGGGGGAGGTTTCCGGACTCACTCTGCAGGGAAGTCTTCTGCTGCACTGCAGCCCAGCAGTATGAATCCACAAAGGCAGCCTGTCGCCAGGAGAAAGAACTCGGGGAGAAGCAGCTTATCTGGGTACCTGGGAAGCAAAGCAGACAGTTCCAAATGAATGAAGTACAGGCCTGCATTCCTCTCCTGACATATCCCCAGTGTTGTCTGTGGTGGAGGCTTCCTGCACTGAGTTGCAACATCACACACCAACTGAATACAGGCATCAAAGTATTTTGACAGTAAAAGGCTTCTGGATATTCAAAGATCAAAAATTCAAACTCAAATGTGCAATGAATCCAAGGTTTGCTGAAAGTGCTCATCCATGTAGTATTGCACAATCTCATGGCAGCCTGGGTTCTTAACACACAGTGCACACTTGCTACCACACAACACCCCGAATACTGCCCGAAGCAACTCAACTCTATGATATGACTATGGTATGCTATTGTACTTGATAGATTTTGTCAACTTGACACAGGCTGAAGACATGCAAGTAGACAAAAGTCAGTGGAGAAATTATTTCTATCTGATCTGTGAGCATGACTGTAGGACATCTCCTTAATGATCCAGGAGGGCCCAGGCCACAGTGGTAAGTGCTATCCCCAGGCAGGTGGGCTTGGCTTGTATATACAGGTAACTGAGCAGGCCTGGAGGAGCAAGCCAGTAAAAGCATTCCTCCCTGGCTTCTGCTTCAGTTCCTGGTTCCAGGCTCCTGCCCTGACTGGTGATCGACCATGGAGTGGAAGTGTAAATCAACCCTTTCCTTCAAGTTGCTTATGGTTGTGGTGTTTACCACGGTCATACAAGGCGAACCGGGAGAGTTACAAACAGCAGTACTGTAACTATGCATACAAACTTTTCCAATCTCATGGAAGCATAATGGCTAAATTACAGAAAACAAAGACTAACTATTGTCCTAAAATCACTATTACATAATGGTCAAATCAGTACATCTTTCAGATGAATCATGGCAACAAGCACACCCATCCCACCAGTATGCAATTTGCAGCCATCTTTAATAAGTGGTAAAATTATATATATATACAAGAATAGCATTAAATAAATGTATAATTTATGAATAAATACTTGATTTATATACTTATTTCATATACCTACACACCTGAGTTCTCATAATGGCCACGAGTGGAAAAAGTTTAAGAAGCTTGACCTAGGTTGTGGAGCACCAGGGCTGAGGAGGGGACGACGGATGAGGAGGAACTAAGCTACACCCTAGCACATACTAGGACTTAGCACAGTGGAAACACACCTGGCTGACACTGGCCCTGATAGCAGCTTGAGCTTTGTTGGGAGAATATTCTAGAAAGAAGTGAAATACCATAAAAACAAGAGGGAACAGGAAAAGAATGAACAGAAATGCTGAGTCAAGCAGGTCAATAAAGAAGGGGTATCCCATGGGTGGGCGGGCTACAAGGTCAACTCAATGCAGGTGCACACAGGTGCACAGTCCAGAAGACAATCTTGAATATTCCTCCTCACCTTTAGTCATCCCTCACCTTCTTTCTTTTTAAAAATTTGTATTTATTTTTCTTTGATATGCATTGTTTTCTGTGTCAGATCCTCTGGAACTGAGATACCAACAGTTGTAAACTGCCACATAGATGCTGGGAACTGAATCTGGGTCCTCTGGAAGAGCAGTTCGTGCTCTTAACTCCTGAGCCATCTCTCCAGCCCCCTCTCTACCTTATTTCTTGATAGAAAGTCCTTCACTAAACCTGGCATTCAGAGATTGGGCCGGGCTAGCTAGCCAGTAAGCCCCAGGGTCTTCTGGCCTCAGTATCCCCAACCAGCACATACTATGCTCCACCTTTTATATGGAATCTGGAGATCAAAGTCAGATTCTCATTCTTATGCAGCACTTTATGAGCTTTCCTCCCAGCCCTCAGGAAAAAGGACTTGGTTTTAATCCCAAGAAAGAAAAGTCTGAAGGTACATTGACCACAGATGACTGCTGGGCAAAGTAGTAATTTTCTATTTCCTCTAATGGGGGGGGGTGAAGGGCATACATCAAATTGTTTCCTAAATGGTTTAGATTTAGAAGACAAATGCCCAAGACTCCTAACAGGAGATGGGGTTGTGTGGAGATGAGCCCAGAAGACCTGGGGCCCACTCAGGGGTCTGCTGTAATGTCATCCTCTGGGAAGGGACGGTGGAATGTGACCTTCTTGGGATGGTTTGTATAAGCTTGGCCCAGGGAGTGGCACTACTAAAAGGTGTGGCCCTGTTGGAGTTGGTGTGGCCTTATTGGATTAGGTGTGTCCCTGTGGGTGTGGCCTTTAAGACCCTCATCCTAACTCCCTCGAAGTCAGTCTTCCACTAGCGGCCTTCAGATGAAGATGTAGAACTCTCAGCTGCTCCTGCACCATGCCTGCCTGGATGCTGCCATATTCCTGCCTTGATGATACTGGATTGAGCCTCTGAACCTGTAAGCCAGCCCCGATTAAATGTTGTCCTTATAAGCATTGCCTTGGTCATGGTGTAATTAAGACACTTCTTATAGCAAAGTGATAATGGCCCCCTCTGCACACACAGGTGTTGTGTGTGCAGGGCTCTGAGTAGCAGTCACTCAACTCACGTGGCCTTAGGGTCCAGCAGAGCTGTGCCCCTTGTCCTCATCAAGTGTTTACTGGGGAGAGGACGTGTCACAGGCATAGGAACCAGCTGCTGCTCAGTTACCACTGCCTTTCCCTCTCCCTCCAGTCCCCCTACAGATGATGGAGGCACGCTCTCTTCCACGGCCCACGCAGGGTGAGGAGTGCTGAGTGCCTGGGCTCTGCTGCTATATTTAAACCTCACTCTGCCACTCTCTTGGGTGCCTCATTGCTGGGAAATCACTTAACCTTCCAAAGCCTGGGTCTCTAATGGGGATGACATTAATATCAACACTGCTGTTGCAGGGATGGGGAGAGAGGGAAGCAGCAAAGTGGTTACTATAGTGTCCGGTTCTCATTGGTGGCTCTGAGCTCCTGGAAGCCATGAGCTGACTTTTCCTGCATTGCTTTAAAGTGCACCATCATTGGCTCTTCTACTCTACAGGGAGGGGACAGAGACAGCGAGCTGGATCTCCCTCAGTCGTAGAACAGAACGGGCCTCCAAGGGTCACCCGCCCTGGGGAAGGAGTGTCACCCTCCCCTGGGGGAGGGATGATCCAGACATTGTATGGAAGTGGTCTGTGGTGTCAGGAGGGTAGACTTCAGAGGAGGTGGGGTGCACGGTAAAGGCATGGGTACCCCTTCTTCTTCAGCAGGTGACTTGACATCTAGACATCAAGAAAGAACACAGTGGGGCTGGAGAGATGGCTCAGTGGTTAAGAACATAGACTGTTCTTCCAGAGGTCCTGAGTTCAATTGCCAGCAACCACATGGTAGCTCACAACCATCTGCAATGGGATCCACTGCCCTCTTCTGGTGTGTCTGAAGACAGCAATGGCATGCACATATAAATAGATAGATAGATAAATAAATAAATAAATAAATAAATAAATAAGAACACGGTGAGACTTGGGAGAGATCATCCTGAGGTCACCAGCCGTTGCAAAGCATCTCAGGATAGGGACAGTTCCTGCCATTAAGTGAGGGTGTTACGTATGAGTTAGGATGGGTAAGACATTTTTAGATGCTCCAGGCTCCTTTAACCCATTAAATTCAAGACCTGCATTTTAAAAAAACAGGGTGCATGGGTCTCCTCACACTCTTCCTGCGTCAGTGTGACCCTGCTAACACCTCCTGCATCATTACCTACCAAAGTGTAAGTGTGCAGTTGTGATGAACACGTGGGATGAATAGTTCTCAGGTAATTTGCTGATAACCTGAGCCACTGAGGTCTCCCTTCACCCTGCAAGTGCCTCCACCTGGAGTGCAGAGTGTGATTATCCTTCTACTTGAGGAACAGCCCAATAGCCACTCCCACTGCCTAGATCCACATCTGCTGCTGTCACTGGCGCCACAAGCAGCAGCAGCAGCAGCAGCAGCAGCAGCAGCAGCAGCAGCAGCACAGAGCTTAGGAGAAAAGAGAGCAATGAGGCTCAAGACGCAGGCCCAGGGCAGGGGGACAAGAGGGAGCCAGCCATGGTTTCTCAAGGACATTAATGCCCTTTGGGGTTGTCTCCATCTTCCAGCTGAAGGAGGGGCTCTGGCCTATGTCTGCTACTGCCCCACTCTTTCTTTAGCTCATATACAATACTGACACAGAACAGGGCAGGAGAGCAAGGGCAAGTTGAGGAGCGAGGCTGGAGTGGCCCCTGCCTTCTGACTGACACACGCAGCTCCTCCTGGCTCCCCGAGGGAGGGCCGTTTGCTATGTTGCTTGGGGAGGTATGTGAAACAGGCATCTGAGGAGCTAATGAAAAGCCTCAAAACCACAAATTTAACAAAAATAAAACCATCAACAGAGAAATCTAGTCAGCTAACAAGGAGAACTTCAGAGAACTTCGAAACATGCGTGGGATTCTGGAAACTGTCCCACTGCAGACTACAGGGGGCAGCAGAGGGCCAGGGAGGGATGTAGGTCTTGCTGTTAGCTTTTGACCCCATTCACCCATGAGCAAAGGGAGGCACTGCTGACTAGGAAGGGGCTGGAACTCAGACTCCCACTTTTTACCAAAGAAAGAGAAAAGAGAAGGCACAGTCAGTGGATAAAACTGGGTCTGAGATTGAAGGCTTGGACAGAGTTTGTTGAGGGGAAGACATGCTGGGCTACTGTTCCAGGAGGCTCAAAGGAAAGCAGTGGAGCTATGCTTATAATGCTCACTGCTATTTTCTGCACAGTTTTAAAGTCAACAAAATGTTTTTATTTCACAAAACAAAAAAAAAAAATTGTAATTCATTTACTGTAAATTACACACACACACCCACACACTCCTATTTCATATAAAGGACCCAAGCAGACCATAAAACAACCTTCAAAGCACTACACTTGAAAGAACCAACTACCTTTTAAGGATGTTGGAAAAAAATTGAAAACCATTCTTGTAAAGTCCCAAGTTTAATGAGAATCATCCTAAAGAAAACAATGAAGACAATATAGGAAGGAGAAGGGTGACCAGTGCCTGTACCACCAAGCCTCAGGAGACAGGGCAGGCCAGAACGTGTAGCATGTGTGCACAATGGAGAACCAGAAAGAACTCACAGTAAGACCCAATTTGCCCCAAACTGCCTTTCCTTTCTCTGCAGGAACTGACTTCAAAGCATGCACAGATTTCATACTGGTGAGAAAATATAAGCACTTTTTGCAGCCCAGACTTGGATGGAACTGAAATGATTTTTGTAGCAGTTAGGCCAGGCTAACTCACAAGGGCGCCTCTGCACCAGCCTGGCTGTAAGCACACACCTCTGTAACACCTGCTCTTGGCTAAGACAGGCACGGGCGATATCTACAGGAGCCTCCAACACACCCCAGAAACTTTACCACCAACTGAGCAAAGAGTTAAACAAATGCTCAGCAGCCTGGGAGATGATGATGCGCCTTTCAAGTCCCACAAACTGGACACAGCTCGACCAGACAGCCCTGTCTCTACAAGGAGAAAAGCAATACCCTGTCCATACCAGAGACAGGAACCGGGATGTACAGCCCACAGCCAGAGAAACAAAAAAGTTGGCAAGTGTGGTCAGGAAAGAGGGTGTGACAACATACCCTGACACAGGGGACCCCAAGGCCAGGAGTTCATCCAGAAACCGACAGTAAGGAACTAGGTGGTGTGTGAGGTTTCGTTCCTGTGCCAGAAGTCACTTCCAAAGAAAACTTGTACAAACCTAACAGAAGCCTGGCAGCTGTTCCATGAATATAAAAGAACAGCACAAGAGGAGCCTGGCAGTGCCTCAAAGATTAAAGAAAGAGGAAGATTGAGTTACTTAAACACTGCTGTCACCTAAGACAAACTACCTCAGACACACAGAAAACTAGTTACAAATTTGTACCGTGGGCACACAGGACTTTAAAGTGAAAGGGTATGTTGCTGTAATTACCTCATCCCTTTTCAAGTCAATCCTTCATTTTGAATTTTTTTCAGACTTACAGAAGAGTTACAAGACCATGACAACGACCTCCATTCCATACTCAGATTAAGCACTGCAGGCCTCGGGTCCCACATCCTCGGTCTGCATCTATGCGACAGTCACAGGCTTCTGTAGCTGAATCTGATAGCCACAGATCTCCACCCCTTTCTGTCAGGAAGTACTGTGTATCTTCTAAGAACAAGGCATTTTCTTAACCCAATGTAGTCACCAAGTTAAAGAATCCTAACAAGAACTTGATACAATATGCTATCTGTTCAAATTGAGTTTCCCTTATCAAACAACAACAAAACAAGCAACAACAACAACAACAAAAACCCTGCTTCCATCCCTGTTACCTTTAACTACCATTGGCACAGCCTAGAAATCACCTAAGTTTAAACTGAGATTGCCCAGATCAGCTGAGCCTGTGGGCATGTCTTAGGGGGCAGGTTGTCTTATTTGAGGATGTAGGAGGGCCCAGTCCACTGTGGGTAGTTCCATTCCCTACATGTGGTCTTGGGTTGTATAGAGAAGCTGGCTAGCTATGTGGACTGCAAGCAAGCCAATGAATACTGTTCCTCCAAGGTTTCCTCCTTTAAGATGTAATGAGTTCCTGCCCTGACTTCCCTCAGTGACAACTTTGCATCCCTGTCAATCTTACTCCTAACAACACATGCTAAGCATGGGCTCTCCATCCAAAGCAAGGCGCACCTTGATTTGTGCTTGCCTGGTTTTTTCCATGTTTTGGACTTCTGCACCTAGGGTAGAATACTGTTACTGGAGATGTCAGTCACCTGTGTTATCTTACTGGGTGCTATCTGGCTCTCACGATTGCAAAAGTGACTCCTCCCCTGTGAACTTAGTTAAGGGCTCTGGGGGAAACCCTCGGAGACTGTAAACAAAGCATCATGTTCACTCCTCTTCAGCTTGCTTCATTCATTACTATGAGCTGGAGACACAGATCATTTACACTGGGAGGTGGGGTCAAATATGAACCAGCGTGACTCGATATCACACTGGTATCCCCACCCCTTCCCCAAGTACAACTGTAATGGGCTGAGCCTAAAATGTTTCCACACACTCACTTTGGATGCTTACTCCCCAACTGCTGATGCTATTTGGGGTGGTAGAATCTTTGGGGGTGGGCAACTAACAAGTCCTGAGGGCCAGGCTTTTGGAGGTCACAGCCAAGGCCAGGCTACCCTCTGTTCCCTTGTCTACCATGGTGTGAGCAGCCATAGCCACAGGCTCCCACCACAATAGGCTCCGATGGGCTGAGGTCCCTCTAAAACCAGCAGCCAAAACAAATCTTTCATCCTTTCAGTCATTTCTGTCAGGCAATTTGGTCACAGCAATAAAGTAACCGATCCACACTGCATTCAATCAAGGAAACCTGTGAATTACTGCCGTTATTTCTGTCTTACAAATGAGGCTCAGAGCATTTAAATAATAGTCCAATCAATACTTAGCAATCAATACTAGGTTATGATTCAAGTATGGAGATACAGATATAGATGTAAATAAAATACATGTATTCCAATACCACAGCATCCTAAGACTAAGTGACTGGAGAGGAGAAAAAAACAGACAGACTGGATCATGTCTGTATAATTAGACCCCATGGCATGCAAGGTTAGTCAATACACATAGAACACACAAAACAGCCAGAATCAACCCCCGAGAAAGCCAATGCTGAGCTGAGATGCAAGTTCATAAAAAGGTATCATTGAAACCACTCAGCTAGGCGGGGTAGCTGGCTCAGTGGTAAGAGTGCTTGCTGAACAAGCATGAGGAGCTGTGCTCAAATTTCCAATACCCACATAAAAAGCTGGACATGATCTTGTGGGCCTATAACCCCAGTACTGTTGGGGGGCAGGAGGAGCACGAAAGCTCCAGGGAATAAGGAAGAGAGTGATAGGGCTTGCCCCACCTCAAGGGAATAGGAAATGATAGAGCCAAACATTACACACCCTTTGTGTGTACTCAGACGTGTGCATAAACACACATAAACACACATACACACAAAGAAAAGGCAGCTAGGGTTATTACTTCTCAGTCAGCATGGGACAGGATGTTGGCTCCTCGAGTCTCACGCTGTATTTTTTTCAGTGTACACATGATTAGTAATTCCTCACCTACTTACTAGTTTTGTCTTCTAAAAGTTCTCCAACAAATCCACTGCCATAAAGGCAGTTCTTGAGAAATACGGACTTCATAACTTAAAAATGCCCCAACCTGAAGCAAGACGAAGCTTAGCTAATGCCACCATTTCTCCCTCAAAGATCCCATCTAAAAGCCAGCTCTGATAATTCCTGATACAAAGAAACCTAGCGTGGATAAGCCCTTGAGTGTCTCCATTCCATACTGAAAAAGATTATGACTATGATAAGTGAAAGGAACCTACGGTGACTGTCACCATTATGAGGACAGTGTCATGAGACTTCTGCAAAGCCAAGGACATTCTACACAGATCACATGGGTTTCACAGGACATATTCAGAGAAATTCAGAGTGGGAAGTGCTGTTCTCAAGGACCCCCGGTACAGAAAGGGGACTTGAAAGCTTTTTATCCAAGTGAGGTGTGACCCATCCCAAGATCTTGTGCCAGTACTACGCAAGCCAGAGCCTGGGGTTCGTGCCCTGTGAGGGTTGCACTCTTCCTGTGTCTTCATGAGACATTCTTACACTGCAGCCCAGGTGATACATGTCCAAAAATGAGAATAGCAACAGACCAAAGAAATAACGAATATCTAAGCACCCAGAGCGTACACGAACCACAGCTCTCGTTATGACATACCAGGGAGGGTCTCTCCTAACTAATATTAGTTCAGTGTCCTCACAGAGTAAAACTGATCTTAGGAGAGGTGCCTTCTGGTCACATGTGACCCAACCAGCTGTTTCTTGCTGTGGGCATGTTCCCTTCGTTCCTAAAAAGGAACTGACTTTCTTTTCCCCTGGACACCCTCTTGTGTGCACAGGGAGCAAATGGAGCTTTCAGGGGAGGAATGAAGTTCTGGGAGGGGGAAGAAGGCTGGGAGCAGTAGTCCAAGGACACTGGAGAGAGGAGCAGGCAGCTGCCAATCCTTCCCACCCAGTCTCATCTCTACAGTCAGGGATCCCACTCATGGCCTGAGTCTGAGGGAGACTAGGGGAAGTGGCCGTGTGAGGCACTCAACATTTCTACCAAGTACCTTCACCTGTGTGCCCTTCATCTCCCTCCCTTCCCTCGCCCGCTCCACCCACTGCCAAGCCAGAGTCAGGCTTCTTAGTTCAAACTACTACCTTTTGGTTTGCAAATGACTGCCTGGGGCAGACAGAGGTGAGGCTGTCTCAGACAGAGCACAGCCTAGGAAAAGCTGCTCTGATTTGTGGTGGGGTGGGGTGTGAGGAGGGGCTTAAATGTAGACAGAAAAGAAGGCTCAAAAGTGAAAGTCAGTCTGTCTCTGTCTCTCCCTCCCTCCTCCCTCCCCCCCCCAATCTTCTCTCTCTTTGTCTCCTTTTAGCTTTAAAATTAAAAGTTTGCTGGCAGTAGTGGAACATGCCTTTAATCCTAGCACTCAAGAGGCAGAAGTAGGTAGATGATTGTGAGTTTGAAGCTAGCCTGGTCTACAGAGCAAGTTTCAGGGAAGCCAGGACTCCACAGAGAAGCCCTGTTTCAAAAACAAAAAAACAAAACAAAAGCTGAAGTGGTTATTGTGTCCCATACCTGTAATCTCAGCACCAGAGCGGAACAGGCAAGAGGCTAGGAAATTTGAGGTTGACCTAGGCTACATGAAGCTGTGTCTTAAAACAGTCAGAAAGGGGGTGGAGGTGGGGCCAGAGACAGACAGACAGACAGAGGTAGGGATCACTGATTTCCAAAGGATGGGAAAGAATTTCCCAAGGCAAGGATAAGAAGCAGAGAGTATTCTGTCTCTACAGGCCAAAGAGTAATGCCATCAGCCAGAAGGGAAAGGATAGTCCTCAGGCACTGCCAAGAGCGACAGCTGGGACACCTCGGTGAAATAGTGTAAACAGGAACTACAAACCTGGAAACCGCACTTCACTTTTACAAACAACAAACTAAAAATGGACAGTGTTGGGCCAGATAGAGAGAAGGCTCAGACGGCAAAAGCATTTGCTACACACACCAAATGACCAAGACTGGATTCCCAAGATCCCAGATCCCATGGCGGAAGAAGATACCTGACTCCCTAGAGTGTCCACTAGTATGAATGAGGGACATGTGCTCCTATACACACACACACACACACACACACACACACACTTTTTTAATGTAAAGTTTTAAGTCTGAGATAAAAAGGCGCAGAACCAAAGAGCCCTGAGCCTGCTGCTGACAGGGAGCATGAGTTCCAAAGGGCTCCAGAGTGACTGCTCTCAAAAGAGTGGCCTGGCAACGTCAGAAGGGACCAGGGCCCTTTCCAGGGCCCACGTAACACCACACGGCTCTATGGCTTTCTACTCTACTTTCTTGGGATTTATACAAATGGAAGACAATGCCATTCAAGCTTTTGAGGTTACTTTTTTAAAAAATGTATTAGATGCCACATATTTAATGTGGAGCAAATGTATTAATATTATTTCAGATAAATACTTTTTAAATTTCAAAGTTTTAACTTCTTTTAAAATGACAACAGCAATAGATCATAAACAAAAGCTGTTCTGGAATCCCACCAAAATCCTGAGTGTAAAGCGTGCGTGAGAGCGGAGGCTCCGAGAGCCACGGCTCCGGAGAACAGCTTGTACAAGGTCAGCACATGCGAGGCTGCCCTGAGCTGATGCATCCTGACACAGCAGCTAAATATCGTGAGGAGCAGTCACACTGAGAAAGTCCTACCACCAAGTAGCACAGTGAGGACCAGGGAGGGGCTCAATGGTAAAGGCACAAGCCTGAGCACATGAGGTGGACAGAAGGGGAAACAGGTGGAGACAGGAAAACTGCCCAGCTCCCAGGCCCAGGTAGAGCCTAGAGTAGCAGAAGCCTGTCTGAACACATGCATGCCTGCACACATATATGTTCTCCCTCCCTCCCAACACACACACAGAGAAGGGGAGGAGAGCATGCGAACATCTCCAAGGCATATTAAATGAACAATTTGCAACATAATGCATATTGTTTAAATCTTTAATACTTTTCATTTATTTACCTTGTGTGTATTTTCATGTGTGGAGGTCAGAGAACTTGAGGGACTCAGTTCTCTCCTTCCACCATGCAGGTCCAGGGGATTGAACTCTGGCTTTCAGGTTTCGCAGCAAACTTCCTTATCCCTGAGCTGCCTTTCTGGCTCTGTTTAAGTTTTATAATAATGTTAAAATGCTATCAGAGTACACACACGCGCGCACACACACACACACACACACACACACACCGGGGGTGGGGGGGTGGATGTTAGTTTTCCCCTTTATGGCTAGATCATTAACAAACACACCTCAATGCGTACAGACACACAGCCTTTGGCAAACTACATTTAACCTTGATGTTGTATAGCTATTTCCTCTGGACTGAACCCTTTCCTGCTAGAGGGAAATTGGGAGGCAAGGGAGACGGACAAAAAAGTTATAGGAACGCCAGCTCTGAGAGCTCTGAGCAGCGGACAGCACAGGGGAGACTTCCTAGAACTCCTGCATGCTGAGCTATAGTTCTAAGAATTACGTAGTTCAAATAAATGAAAAATATTAAAGATTTAAATAATATGTATTGTGTTGCAAATTGTTCATTTCCTTAGTTACTGTTCTACTACTGTGAGGAGACAGCATGGCCAAAGCAACTTTTATAAAAGAAAGCATTACTGGGGAGCTTGCTGGCAGTCTTAGTTCATGGTCATCGTGGCAGGAAACACAGGCTTGGAGCTGAAGCAGTAGCTGAGAGCTTTTCTTCAGGATTGGCAGGCAGCAGGAAGAGGAGTGACTGGGCCTGATTTGGGGGGGGGGGGGTTGAAGCCTCAAAGCCCACCCCCAGGGACACACCTCCTAATCCAACCCAAACAATTCCATCAACTGGAGACCAGGGAGCTGCTGTCATTCACACCACTACAGACCAAGAATGAAGAGTCTGTCCCCTGTGCAGGGTTCAGCTCTGTTTCTGAAAGAAACAAATCTGTTACGTCTCCCTAGGACAAGTTGAAAAACCCATCCAGAAGTGCCATGGCACAGTGGTAGGCTTGCCTGCTGGGTCTGACAGCAAGGACACAGTGGGACAGTCACACTGCACTGGCAACTGCCTGCCTTGACAGCTGCAGCCCCAGGCCACGTACTGACTGCACATGCAGGATCTGTACCGTTTGCCAAGATGAAACCTAGGACCACCCACCCACCCACCCAAGTGCAGCCCCTCCTACAGTGTGCTGGACCTTCCCATGTTGATCATTAATTAAGAAAATGTTCTACAGCCTGGCCCACAGCCTGATTTTATGGAGGCATTTTCTCAATTGAGGCTCTCTCCTCTCCAATGACTGTAGCCTATATCCAGTTGATATAAAACTAACCAGGACATCTAGGCTTCCCAGTAAGTGACAATTGGGAAAGTAATCTACAACAGTCTTGATATCTTATTGAAAGAACATACAGACCAAGTGGTAAATGTGAAAGAAGATCAGACGACGGTTAGGAAAAAATAAATGGCTACCTGCTACCCGGGTGAGACAGCATTCAATAAAAATGGAGCTGAAAAAAAAATAGGTTTCTTTTTAGTTGGTTGGTTGGTTTTGAGACAGGGTTTCTCTGTAGCCTTGGCTGTCCTGAAGCCAGGCTCTATAGAGCAGGCTGGCCTCAAATTCATGGAGATGGGATTAAAGGCATGCAACAGACTTCTTTTTTTAATGATTTATCTAAGAGTGTGTGTGAGGGGCGCTTGTGCTTCCACACTCATAGGGAGGTCAGAGTACAAACACAGAAAAACACATCAACATGATAAACCTTCCAAACCCGAGAGTGGAATTTGCAGGAATCAAGTCTAGGCAGGCCCCAGGGCATCCTTCCTTATACTTGGCTGAAATACAAACTTAGGAGTGCAAAGTCATTCTGAGAAATGAGTTCATCTTTCTGGAAACTGATACTGTTCTCATCTTCCCCACCCCGCCTCCAGTGCAGGAAGAAAGGGGACATTTGCAGAGATTATGACAAGCAAAATGTCCGTGCCATAGTGTCTGTCATGGGGGACTGCTCAGCTGACTTACAGTTAGACTACACTAAAGCTATAAGGTGTTTGTTATTCTGCCATTAAGAAGCCAGTTGTAATGGTTCAGTAGTAAAGACACTGGCTCCCCAAAACTGATGACTGAAGTTTGTGCCCTAGGACCCAGACCCACATGAAGGAAGCTATCTCTTTGCAAGCTATTCTCCTATCAACACACATGCATATGTGGCACGCATGCACCCACACACACAGATACACAGACATGGAAAATAAACGGCCACAAAACAACAATAATTTAAAAACCCAGTGAGGTGACATGTGTTATGATACAAAAAGAATCAAAATGTTCTAACATAACATACACGTGTGGATGCAGAGAGAGAAGAGGGCAAGCTATCCACTAAGGTCAGCTATGCACAAGTCACAGAGGTCTGAGTTTATTGCTTATACTTTAAAAACACTGACAAGGTCAAATACCTGTGTAAGAGGGTCTCTCTGGACCTCCATACTTGGCCCTTTGATTCTGAGTGTGACTAGAGGGTATGCTGTTACGGGGAAGCTAAATATTAGTCTATGCTTATACATGCGGTGTCAGTTATTTGTAGCAAGGTTTATTTTTTTTTTCGGGGCCGGCCGGGGGGCGGGGGGGTAGGGGACTCAGTTAGTTCCCTCCAGATAGGGAAGGTATAGCAATAGGCATCTCCACAACAGTAGCAGCTACTGGCTACATCTCTGAAAATCAGAGCTGAGTGGAGAGAGGGCAGAGCAAAAACCCAAGGTCCTTACTAAAATATGCCCAGCACACACTGCACAGAAGCCTGGATGCCAGATGAAGAACGGCAAGGGATGGAGGGATGGAGAAGCATTTGGCACGAACTCTCCTCTCCACCCCAGTGGCACGATTACATTTCACCTGTCTTCTGCACAGCGGGAAAGAAGTCTCAGAACTAACCACAGCAGTTGCCCAAGTGAGTTCTGAGTTCTTATATTCAGTCCAACAAGTTGTAGTTCGATGACTAGAGTCTTCAAGCTGTGAGCAAGGCCTTGGAAGTTCAGAGCAGCTCCTTCCAGAGGGTTTGCATCTGTACAGGTCGCCAATGTAGAATCAGTTAAGACCAATGAGCAGCCCCAGACCCAGGGGTCTGTCTGCAAAGGCTACCCAAACCACCTTGACCTCGGCACGCTCTCTCAGCTTCTCTAGCCTGCATCACTCCTGAGAGAACCGTCAAGTCATAGGTAGAGCAAGGCCCAGAGAGTGGACAGTGCTGCTCCCACTGTGGACTTCAGCAGCCCAGACAGCACCCCCATCCTGTGCCAGTGTGAGCTGCTTCAGGGGGGCGCAGGGGTTAGTGACAACACAGAGTGGTGAACAAGGCTTTCAGAGACCCTCTTTATCAGTAAAGGTGATACGGGCAGCGATGAACAAGTTCTAATTGTAATTAAATTTAAAAGTTTTAATTTTATATCCATCCCCCACGCAGACTGTGAAGCACAGAGAGCGGCCCCGCCTACCTCCACACAGACGGTCAGCCCCATCAGTGGTGCTGCTGAGCTCTGGCAGCGACAGAAGTCTCCTGCCCCTCAACTCCAACTCCCCCTGCCTCATACACTGGAAATCTTTTTTTTCAAAGCTCAGTCAACTGTGCCCTGAACCCCTCACTGCTCCTGCAAGTGGTGGGACCCCTCCTGCCTCACCCCAGCCTCTGATGCACAACCTGGCACCGCTCAGAGTCTGTCTAATAAAATACTGTCTTAAGGGTGTTCCATATCCAACTGCTCTGCTGGGCCATACCTGAAAGGCGGACTCTAAATCCCGCGTGTTTCTACACTCTGCTGCCAAGCACCGACAGGCTGCACCCCGGGCTCAGGAAACACTTGAGCGTACCCAAGTGGATCAATCACCTTTCACTCACTCAAAACAAAAACAAAAGCAAAAATGTTTGAAAAACTGGCTTTGATGTACTGTGCAACAGGAATGTACAACAAAAGGCTAAGCACCTAGCAGTACAGACAGACATGGACAGGCTAAGTAAGAGAGTATCCCAGACAGCAGAGAGGGAAGGCTCACGGGCCATGCTTGGAGCTGTCCGATCTTGCCCCACCCACACTCCAGGGCTGTCCTCCCTGGCACTGCAGTGGCCACACTGCTTGCTTCATTTAAATGGCTCCACTACCTCTGGTTGTCTTACTTAAGGTTTCTGTAATAAACACCATGACCAAAAGCAAGTTGGGAAAGACAGAGGTTATTTCAGGCAACAGCTCTCACTGAAGGAAGTCAAGGCAGAAAATCAGGGTAGGAACCTGGGAGCGGGAGCTGATGCAGAGGCCATAGAGAAGTGCTGCTTACTGGCTTGCTCCTCATGGCTTTCTCAGCCTGCTTTCTCATACACCCCAGGACTACCTAGCCAGAGGTAGCACTGTCCAGAGACCTGGGTCCTCCTACACCTATTATCAATGTGCTCAGGGCATTTTTTCGGTTGAGGTTCCTTCTTCAAGTTTTCATAAAACTGGCCAGTACCCTGAAGTTATATTCATATCCATTCTCTTTCTCTCTTTCTCTTTCTTTCTCTCTCTCTCTTTTCCCCTCCCTCCCTCTCTCTCTCTCTCTCAGTTTATTTTGCCCTCAATGTCACACAATTAAACTTCACAAAAATCAATCACTGACCATGAGCAGTGAGTGACTTCCTAGGACTTCTGCTACCTTCATCCCACACACCCATCTTCCCCTTGAAACTCTTGAGCCCTTCAGAAGACAGAGTTCACCTAAGAGCCAGTCAGCCTGGTGCTCAGGGTTCCCACAGCTGCCTCATCCCGGAATCACACAGGCAGCAGGAAGTCACCAGTTAGCAGACAGTATCTATCTGCATGATAAAGTCTCACAGGTAGAGAGAGGACCATTCCTCAGAATTCTTCCTATTCCCCACAGTGCACAGGAAGGCTCGCACACAGCAGAAGCAGAGCCTTGCTGGCTGAACCCACTTTCCCTGCCTCACCCCAAGATGCCTCCCGCACAGCACATCCATCTGGACCTGCACATCAGGTGCCCCAGGAGCCCGTCTAGCTGAGGACTTCACAGACAGTGATCAGCTCTTCGCTGGTGGCCCTCTGCCCCACCAGGTGTCCAAGACTTGCTTCTTCAGCACAGGGACACTTATTTTTGTGGTCTTGATGCCTGGCACCTGGGTCAGCCCACAGTTAGAAGGCAGACACTATCATCGGGACCCAAACGACTCTGTGGTTTTCCTTTCAGCAGGACGATCCCTGCTCAAGAAGCAGGAAAGTTACTTCAGCAACTTTCTGCATCCCTGACCAACTCAACCATACATGGCACAGACTACTATCGCCATGCCCTTTCCTAACCAAGCTTACCTCAACTCCAGGCCCCACCAGCCTGCTCGTGTGGGAGGGAGTACTCTCTTCTCTCCACAGCCTGTTAAAATCCAGGTGCCAAGCAGCTTCCTGCTGCCCCCTCATCTCCCAGAAGGATCCCTCATCTTCCTTCCTCCGCTCACCCCTCATCCACGCACAAGACCTGTCAACTGAACGACCCTGTGCCGGGCTTTCACTCACCCAGGTCCACCTCTCCCCTCCTACATGCAGAAGCTATGTGCCCTCACTATTAGTCACTGAATGCTGCTGTCAGTCTGTCAGTCAGTCAACAGCTCAACAGCTTCCCAATCTCAAGTGAGTGAGCATGTACCTTTCTTTACTAATCTGACCCAGGCCCATATATCCTCAGCTTCCCAGAGAAAGCCCTCTACTCTTGGCTGACACGGTGCTTTTGAGCTTTCTTTCTGGGAACATGGAAATGTCATCTCAAAATCTTGTCAACAGTCTCATCTGGGGTCACCCACACCTGACACAGGTGTTGTTCGAGGTCCTGCCCCACCTGCAAACGCTGTTGGCCCTCCTAGACTACTTGGCCACAATTCCCACCCTCATTCAGGTTATGAAAGTTAGGATAAAGAAGACCACTCCCTCTGCCTCATGATCTTGCACACATCACTAGACACTGCACATCATTATTAAGACGAAATGAGGGCTTATCTAAAGGGGACTGGATCATTTCTTCATCTTTCATTCATTGTAAAGCTTAGGTTGAGGACCTCTCCTGCTTCTAGAGGCGGTTACTCCCCAGCACACATAACCCTAAGACAGAACTCAAGTTTCATTTAAACGCAAGACAGTGAAACAGCACCCTGTACACAGAACGCTTGTCTTTACATCCTCCCTGGAACCACTCAGGAAATTATGGGTGACTGTACAATTACCGGAGAGAAGAGTAGGGAGTGCAGTTTCTTGGCACATCTAGCGGCAACAGGCTGAACGTAAACTCCAAGCTGCAATAATGGGGCACAAGAGACAAAGGAACTGGAAGGGGCATGCTAGGAGAGTCAAAATAGGTACCCAGGTTACATACGGGGCAAATAAGGCTTCAGACTCAAAATCCCGTACCATCAGGGTGGCTACATTAGGAGGGGCGTGCGGAAATGCCGACCGTGTGCGACGAGATCTCTCAGCAACCAACCCCAGACAATGCCAGCCTAGCCCAGACTGCCCTGCGCCCCGGCCTCACCGATGGAGATCTCCTGAGCGAAGGCCAGCGAGATGAGCAGCAGAGGTAGACCCACGGCAATGCACGTGACCATCTTGTCCACTGCCAGCTCCAGCCGCAGCCCCTTGAACTTGGGCTCGGTGGGCTCCTTCAGCAAGAAGTCGGAGAACACGTACTCCGTGGCCAGGTGGGCGATGGCCATGGTCAAGACGCGCCGGGTGCCGCCCGACCAGCAGCCGAGGGCAGGCGCGGGTGCTGAGAGCAGCCGAGGCGAGACGCCGAGTCCGCGCGGTCACCGACCGGGCGCGCGGCTTCCGCTTTCCCTTCCCGGGCTCCCGGGCGGGCCCAGCATTGCACCGCCTTGGCAGTCGCTGCGTCTACCCGGCAGGGACCGCACGGGAGCTGCAGCTGCCTGGGACCTCCCCAAGTAACGCAGAGCGCACGAGCCCCGGAGCTCCGGCGGCAGCGATCACAGCCGTGCTCAGCCCCCGCGGGTCCCCGGCGCGCGCGACACTAGGACTCTGGCCCCTCTGAGCGCGCAGGAGCAACAACGCGCCCGGAACAAAGCTCTTCGCTGCTACAGTAGCTCGCGCCCGCCCTGCGCGCTCGGCTACGGGAACCGAGCTCTTCCGGAACCTACGCGGGGGGGGGAAACCGGGTTTCCAGGGGCGAGCAGTTTCCGGAAGCGCGCTGACGCGAGCGGGGTGGGCGCGGCTGCACTGCGACCCTGGAACCCGGACTGGTTAAGGATAACCCCACCCTGTCTCCCTGAGGATGGTCTCGCCCCTCCCATCCCTGTGCTCTTCACACATAGGATTAAAAAAAAAAAAAAGTCTTTGTTTTTTTGTGGTTTTGCACTTCTTTCTCCTGACAGCCCCCTCCCCTGAGCACGAGCTAACCCCTTTCTAAGCCTCGCCCACCACTGTGTGCAATCTGAGTTCTATTTAAAAACAAACAAACAAACAAACAACCATTTAAGAGCGGGTGGCAGAAAAAGGTCAAAGTAATCTTGTCTGTTGTAGAGGGGGCCTGTGCCTTTCCAGAGTTCTGTAGGGGGAGAGCAGTGTGTAACTGGTCCCTTGCCCCAACCTTTGCTCTTTCCTCTATGTTCCTGTCCAAAGCAGTAGCCAGAGTCCCCGAGGCTTACCAACTGGTGCCTGTGTGGTGTTGGTGAACTACCATGAGCTCCTTCTGAATACCTCACTACAAACAGCCTTGGAAGGTGAAGGTGCCAAGCATAGTTGCCTTCTCTGGCCTGTGTACATCAGCGGGGTCTAAAGCAGTAACTCCAAGGCCCACTTACCTGTCTACTGGACTAGTCCTCTAAAGACCATCAGAGACCTTCACAGCCTTGCTCTGACAAAGCCCACGCTCAGCCCTTATTTCAAACCTCAACTACTGTCTTCTACGTTTCCTAAACCATAGCTGTTGGCTCTGGCACCCAAGGTAGAAGCCCGGTACTCCAGTTTTAGAGTTTCCATCACTCTTAACAGCTGCACCAACCAATTCTGAACTGATGTGCTTCTCTTTTCTAAATATGGCAGACTTGACAGCTTTCCACCTGCACAGCCAGCAACCAGCACTCAATTTACCCCACCATCACTTAACTGCTTACAGGAAGGCATCCTCCAGGCCCTCCAAACCATTCTCCAAATAGCTATGAAGTGTTTTCATTAATTTTACTCAAACTGTTGATAAATGAGTCTCTTTCATCTTGAGTGATTTTTAAATGGCCCTGTTCCCACTCCTGTCTATTCCTCAGAAGTTGTGTGGCATGGAATTGGGATGGAGCAGAGTCTTGTGGCCTGGGAGGATGAATCTGCTTGGGGCAGGCAGAACTATGCTGAGTGTTTGTTTTCTAGGAACCAGTAAGTCACACACACAGTTTCCCTTCTCTTTCTGCCAAGATCAACTCATCCAAGAGGAGAAATGGCCTCTTTGGGAAGCCTCTCATGACCCCTCCCCTAGTTGGGATGACTCAGGTACTCTGTTGATGCCCCTGACTCTCTAACGCCCAGCTCACTCTGGGCCAGTGAGAGTGGGTTGCATATCTGCTCAGTAATCACATATGAACTTCCGAGGTTCTCGGTTGGGTCTTGTCAGTTTTATAAACTTCTCCTACCCTGGCGGTTTTGTGCGTTCATTAAGACATCAATCAAAGATTGATGAACTTAAGAGACAACAAAGAGAAGCTGTTGGGAACTGGGAAGAAGAGATACCTGGCACTGGTATGGGGTCAAAGATGGAAGGTGGGGCCCGGAGCATAGTCTGAACTTCTATCAGTGGACAGTAGGGAGTGGTGGAGGGAAGTGCTCTTGAGAGTTATGCTTTAAAGTACTTGCTCTTCAGCGGTGTGTGGAGGGGATTGGGAGGAGAGCTGAGATGGCGAGGCTCCCAAGGTGTGCATGAGATGGAAAGAAAGCCTGAGACCAATGGTAGAAAAAAATGGTACCCCAGGGCACGAAGCTGAGGGAACTGTCATGCCCAGGTCTCAGGGTCTTCAAGAGGTCTCCAAGAATTGCCATATCCAATGTAGAGAAAGACAAGAGCCTTTAATTCAAACCCAGGTTTGGATCGCAAACTGCACGGAGCAAAGTTGCTGTCCAGCGTCTAGGGGTTTAGGGAATTTATACAAGCAGGTTGGGGGCTTCAGGGTTACATGGCGGATAAGGAAAGCTATAATTTCACCTGTTTGGGCGGTAGACAGGGTCAGCGGACAGGGTCGCGTGATTGGGGAGGGTGTTCTTTTGGCTTTTATGGTGCCATCAGAGTTAAATGTTTTTACAAACCAGTCACAGCTGCCTGGGAACGCTTAATTGGCTTGAGTTCTCTCTAAGGATGTGTGAGTTTTGGTTTCCCAAGGCCATAAGCCACCTATGTTGGAGAGTGCCTGGCCATCCATCAGAGTGGGTGCCAGCTTTGGCGAGGCTGAAAGCTGTATATGTTTATCTATTCCCAGGCTGATATTGTAGTTCCCAGGAGGGGGGTTCACATTTAGGGAGTTGCTATTGGAATGAGGATTTGTGTCCCACATCTTTTGGAATAGTCAAGCAGTGGGAAGGAACAGGGGTGGCTTCTGTGTGTGCTGGGAAGAGGGGGAAGTGCTGAGGACAGTGCTAGCGCTCGGCTTGTCAGAACCATTTTTCTTACTCCAAAAAAATCAGACAAAAATAATAATAATCTCTGGCCTGGACCAACATTCCTGGGAGAAACCAGAAGGTGAAATCAATGAGCCTAGTGCCTAGGTTTGTTTCTTACTTGCTGTGTGACCAGGGATGTTTCACTAAAGATTCTTAAGCCTTGGTCTGTCACCCAAATAAGGATAGTCCAATAGGTTCCCCTCAGATTGCCCTTAAAATCCAATGGGATACCAGAGGAGCGTAGTGGCACATGCTTGCCGTCCCAGCACTTGAGAGAGAAAGACCGGAGGGGCAGAGTTCCGGGTCATCCATGACTACACACTGAATTCCAGACAGCCTGTGCTACAGAAGACCATCCAAATAAGGGGTGCTGTTTTTTTTTAAACTACCTCTCCTGAATTGTACACCCTTGGCATTAATAATCTCAGGACTCTAACAAGTCAAATGAAAGCATGGCCAATGTTGTATTTTTTATTTTATTTTATTTTATTTTATTTTATTTTATCTTATTTTTCAAAGTAGACCTTAGGTTTTAGTGTAAAGTTTGTCTCCATGTGGAAAGCAGAGGTCTATGTTAGGGACGGCCCTCTATCACTCCCAGCTGATTTTGATTTGATTTGATTTGATTTGATTTGGTTTTTGGGATGAGGTCTCTTGCTCTCTGAAACTGGAGCTCATCAGTGTAGTCAGCAAGACAAGCTGGCCACTGAGTGGCAGGTTCCTCTTACCTCTGCCTCCCCAGCACTGCCGGTATGGCCACATGCCACCACACCTGGCTCCTTCCATTGCTGCTTGGGGATATGCACAGAGGCCCTCATATTTGGGTGGCAATTGCTTTGCCAATTGAGCCATCTCCCCAACTCCAGATTTCAATTTGATTTTAGTTTATTTTCAGATTTTCAGAAAAAGTGGGGAAGTGATTCAGAGCTCCCATGTACCCACACTCCTCTATCCAAGTTCTCCTAGTCTCATCTTGCCATAGAATTGTGCATCGGTTTCAACAGCGAACCACTACGGAAACATTTGTGCATGTGTGGGGGGCACATATGTCATGTCCTTTGATTTTTGATGACATTGCCATCTGATAATTATAAGGAGCATTGGGGACATCAAGTCTTCCCTGCCCTGATCTCTTCCAGGCTACAGAGTGTCCTCTGGTGGGGTGTGCCCTTACAGTCAGCCTCCCAAAACTCTGTTTTGCTTGCTTGACACGCTTAGCATTTGATTACAAGTTCTTTAGCAATGAGAACAGCCAAAGTCCAAATAGTCAAGCTTGCCAAACTGCCTGTGCTGTGTGCATATTCAGTACTCACTGGTGTAATATTTGCTGAGCAACTGCTGTGCACTGCATGACCGTCGGCTCTGTGGGTGCAGCAGCAAGCAGTACAGGTCAGAAGTTCTCACTCCAGGGAACCTTCACGCCAGCCAAGATAGAGACAAAACTCAAGCTAACAGGTGAAAGGATCACATGCCATGATTAGTGCTACAAAGGAGAGCACTGGACATGGGACATAGCGGAAGTGAGCATCACATTGGAAAAGCAGAAAACCTAAGAGAGAGGTGTGGGATGCAGAGAGGGCAAAGAGAACAGACTAAAGGGAAAGGGGAGGCGCATGTGCAAAGGCTGGAGCGAGGCAAGAACTCCCAGGAGTTCCTGAAGCAGAGGAGAACCCAGGAAGCTAGAGAGGTGGGCATGGGCCTCCTCTAGGAAATAACCTGATCAGGTTTGGGGGAGCATAGCAGCAGGCAGTTTTGTGGACAGTTGATGGAAGGGACAAGAATGGCTTTGTGCAGGGAGCTGTCGCAATGACCCTGCCAAACAGGACCTATGGACCTACGATGGAAGCCAAGGTTGGAGAAACCATTCTGAATTTATTAGCATACAGGTGAAGTTCAGACCCGTGGGGATAGATGCAATAAGGGCTGCAAGAGAACATGGTAAACTAGGCCACACCTTTCTTCTACCACTCTGGAAAGTCAAGTTTGAATTCAATGTCAAGGTGTTGGTGAGGTCAGACATCTCAGGAGAGACCCTGCAAGATGGTGCATCTGGGCCCTTTCCAGTTTCTCCGGCTGTGTGCCTTGCATTTCTTGGCCCTTCCTCTTCCCCCAAAGACAGGAGTGTAGTGTCTCACTTCAGTGATCTTTGTTAGGCTGGAACCCCTGCACAAGCTGAAAACTGATTAACCCTTCTTCTCCCAAACCCACCCTCCCCTGCCCACTTGAAGAGAACTTCTCCAAACTAACATGTCACCACTTCTTGTCTCTGCGTTTCCCACAGCCTACCGAAGGGAGCCAACCGAGGGGCTCAGTTTTGACCATGTATGGACACGATCCCAGCTCCTACCCAAACACGTCATCACTCCTCACCTAAACTCTATACACCCCCTTGCTTTAGGCGGCATGTGCGACTTCACTGACCTCCACCTGTGAGACCGTGAGAGCTGCCTCTTAATAAACCTGCCTTTCTCTACCTTTAATCTGGTCTAATCTGGCCCATATCTGTGTCACTCAGGGAGAGAAAATGCCTCTCAGTCTTCTGTAGTCACACACACATCTACCTTATACTTTATTATCTTATATTTAATTTTATTTTATTCATTTATTATATTTTGAGACACAGTCTCTCTCTCTGTGTAGTTCTGGCTGTTCTAGAACCCACTATATAGACCAAGCTGCCCTCAAACTCACAAAGATTCCCCTGCCTCTGACTCTCAGGTGCTCAGATTAAAGGTAAGAAACACCACATCCTGCTTTATTATTTTATGTATTATCATTGTTTATCATTTTGTAGGGCTGGGTTTGAACTTGGGACTTGTACAGTCTAGGCAAGAGCTCTTCCATGGAGCCACATACCCAACAACTGCTTTTCTTTTATAAGGATACTTACGTTTACATTTAAAGATAATCCAAGATAAACTGTCCATTATCAACAAGATCCTTAGCTTATCACCGGCCCTCAAATACGCTTTCTAAGATCTCATTCAGAACTTCTGGATAAGGGTACAGAATCTTCAGGAGCCTTGCTTACTGTGAAAATAAGGGAGGGTCAGTGAGAAGGCTCAGTGGAGAAGGGTGCTTGGTCAAAAGCCTGAAAACCTGAGTACAGACCCCAGAAGAAGGAAAGCTGGCTGGGGAGTCACACTGCAGAGCTAGGGGACATAGAGAGTTGTCCAGAAGGCTCAAGGCTGAAATTTAAGATAAAGGTGGAGATGCCTCTGGGAAAGCTATTGTGAATATTCTCATGATGCCACCTGGTTGGGGCACAGGCCTCGGCTTCCTGACTGCTGGATGATTTCAAGCCATTGATGTAGCATAAAGAGTACTTGGGGGTCAGACAGTTGAGGTATGGGCAGCTCTTCACATTCTACACTAAAGGGAGACACTAGGTTACGAGTTGAGGAAGACTGCTCCTTGCTCTTCACTGTTAATGGTGGACATCCCCCAGTAGAGGACATGGCTGGTGACTTACCTCATAGAATGATATGGAAGGCAGAAACTGATGATGAGGGGTGGGACAGTCTCTGAGAAAGCAAACAGAGGAGAGGGAAAGAGCCTGGCCCTGCCAGCAAAGGAAATGGTGGCTATCTCAGAAGAGTGAGGCTGATTACAGAAAGGACCACACGGGAGGAGTCATATTATAGTATGTGTGATGAGATGTAATCCTGTTCCTTTAATACGTATAACTGACATAATCATGATGGATAAATATCTAAGATAGTTCTGTTTTAACCACTCCACACACACAACCTATAACAACAGGTAATTTTGAGTGAAAACAAACATACATAAATTGCCATGTGTGAAACTTTATTAAAAAGAGAAATAGTGAAACAAAACTACTTTATGGTTTGTTTTCATTTTAAAAAAACTAAGTGAAAAGGGGCAAAAAACGTTTACAACTAAACAATCTCTGACATACTGAAGATAAGACATAGGTGCTTGCCATTCTTCCTATGCAATTGTACAGCCTATCATGTATGAACTCCACAGAGCAGGTAGTTCAATCAACCACTCAATCACATTGTCAGTAGTTAGCAGGCTGGAATTCAGAATCATTTGGGTACCCTGTTTGGCGATGCAGTCAAGCAAACTACAAACAACTATTAGCCATTGCATCATTTTATCTAAGACTATGGCTTCTATCAATTTCCCCTCACCAGTAATAATGATAATAATAATAACCTTTAGAAAGCATGAAAGATCCCTTCACCAAAGTATTTATTAGGTCCTACTTGTTCACCTGGACATTCAAGTGACCCATCGCAAAGGCAGTGGTCTAACATCCTGTGTCTGGCAACAGCATCCCAGGGCAGCTTGCCCTAAGGCAATTCCCAGTAGAATTGCTAAGGTAGAATTCCCGGTCTATAATAAACAATGTTGCTTTTATCAATATTACATCTAATGTCTAGGAAGCCTAAAGAGAGGGCGCATTGTGTCCTTATAGGCTTAGCTTCGTTGTTTGACATTTTGTGTTTGTGTGTGAGTCTTGGCAGCTATATTACTAATTTCTAACACTGACTTAATGGTTTAAGAAATACCAGGACTATTGTTTTCTAGCTGCCCCTCTTCTCTCGAGGTCATGTCTTTAACAAGCATAGAATGCAGGATTTTAAGAGACCTTTCTCCTCCTGGTCGATCAGTTGCATTGATGTATGCCTCCTGCCACCCCTCATATGATGAAATCATAACTTTCATAGAAGATGGAGATGTGGAAAAATGCCCCCTAAATGAATGGAAAGTGAGATTCAAGGTTCCAGCAGAGACAGGGAGTCTCTGACTTATGAGAAGGAAGTCAAGCCTGCTTCTTGACTGATTCTAGCCCTCCCGTATCCTGAAATAAAAAATGCTCTAGTTGAATTTTGAAAGTACAGACGTTGCCAAGGAAACACATGGTAAAAATGTAACATGAAGTGAATTGTAAACATTCAAGTATTCCTACAGGTTGAATTAAAATCAGCAGCAATGAAATAAATAACCATATAGCTTTGGCTTGTATAACAAACAATGCATGGGCTCTCTACGTTAAAGGGGCAAAGGTCAGGAGAACTACTGGAAACCTCCGGAAGATTCAGGAGGTCCACTTCAATCAGCACATATGGACTTGGACATTCCCACAAACTCCTTGGAAGTTTGTTCACCCTGGAACAACTGAAGGCAAAATCTCATGTGACAGTGTTTAGCATCAGTGCGACTCCAGATAGACAGGTGTCCAAGGGACACTAATGTTTTCTAGAAGCTACACATCTAGAAACCTTGGGCTAGCTGAGGCAGCATTGTTTGACTTAAATCAGTGAAAACATCTTTCAGAGAGTAACCCCTGAGTGAGTTGTTTACAAAACAGACTTGAGGGTCAGCAGCTCTCAATCCAGTGCATTCTCCTTTGTCATGTGTTTTATACCTGAGAATCATTCACAGCCAGTTAAAAAAATAAATAAATAAAAGCACACTGCTTTGGATGACATATTCTAGAGGCTCAGAATCCTGATCTAGGATACAGTGTCCAAGTTCCTTGGTGAACAATGCATTGGTCCAGTTTCCCTGTTAGCTACTGTGTGTCCAGTTGTGGAACCTGACCCGATCCTGCTGAAGAAGGCCAGCGCATTCACAGAGCATCTGTGGGAAGTGCGCAGGACTGGACTTCCCTGTAAGCCATCTGCCTCCTTGAAGAGCGGAGCCTGAGGGCGAGGACCACAGTGGCCACCAGCAGGAGGAGTCCTAGGATGAAAAGGATGACCAAGGCTGCCTTGGCTCCTCTTGGACGCAGATTCTTGCCAAAGAAATAGAGGTCTTCCTTGCCAGGTTGTTCTGTGAAAAAGAAAAAGGAGGCATCAGGTACCCGCCCCTCCCTGGGAGTAAAACACTGGGGCACAACCACAGGATTCATAGATGTCATTACCCTTGGAGGGCACTGTGACGGCATGGGATCCTGCTCCAGAAGGGGACTTGGTAGAATATGGAATCCTGTTGTCTGCATAAAAAAAAAAAAAGTTAACTGTTTCTAAAAGAAGACCTGTCCATGGAACATGAAAGTCATCTTTTACCGTAACTTTATGACTATTTCACATGAGTGTCAAGTACCAGCCCCTTCAGCTTCCCTATCTCTGCTCATCCACTGAAATCCCTCTTTAGATTACAGCATCTTAAACTCATGAACCAGATTATCACACATGCCCTCCTCCTCCTGCCTCTGGACCCTGTGCTCTGATTTCTATTTCTGTCCGTCTTTCATTGTGGTCACATATCCACATATCTGTCCCTCTCATTTGACTCTGAGCCCATGATGGTTTGTACCTGTATTTTTCTCATGCCTCCTGATTTCCAGGTCTAGAGGAAGATTGGTGCCATGAGCTGGCATCACTGACAAACAGTACCTATGTTCCTGAGGACAGTGTAGGTGGTCTCCATGCCAGCATGAATGTGGTCGGACACGTGGCAGTGAAGAAGCCATGTCCCTGGGTGATCAGCAAACAGCTCAATGGTTTGAAATGTCCCAGGAAAGAGATCATACACATCTTCTCGGTACGACTTATCTATCTGCGAAAGTCAAAAGATCCCATCTGTGGCTTCTTTTGCTCAGCACGGCAAGAAGAAAAAGAGTGAATAAACACAGTGAGCAAAGGGAAGAAATGGAAAGAGGCAAAACTCAATGAAAGCAATCGCAGAAACAGAAATGAAAGTGAGAACTGCACAGTAGAGAGAAAAAGTAAAGCTTTTTTTTTAAAACAAAACAAAAAAAAAACAGATCATGTTGGTAAACTTGTAGTGACCAGTGTCTACAATGGCCTCAAACCCTCCTATCCTGATATTCATAATCTCCATGTTTGCCCTCCTAAATTGTATAAGGTTAGCCTGTGCTTGGAATAAGGTATATGGAAGAGGGAGCATCCTTTGGATAGAAAAGCTATAAGGGGCATACTTGAAGTGTTAGTTCTTCTCTTATTCTCTTGTCTTTTAGATTAGTCAGTCTGGGTGAAGCTGGCTCCCTTATCATCATACTCACAAGATGAGGAAATTAAGTCTTCAGTCACAGAAATCTAAGTCAGCCCAAAGATGGATTCTGTGGTTCCAATCAAACCACTGACAACTACAGGCCCAGGTATCTTGATTAGGCCTCATGAGAGACACTAACTCCAAGCCAACTAGCCCACTCCTCCAGACTTTTGACCCAGATAGAACAAGATAGTATTTATTGTTTGGTGCCACTGAGTTATAGAGTAAGTTGTTACGCAGCAATAAAGCAGTACTGCAAATCTCCAGACAGATTGACCAAGGGGATGGGGAGGAGGGGTGGGAGTGACAGAGTTTGGAAAGACAGAAACCACAGATATGGGGAAGGAAGGTGAACACCACTAAGATCTGTCTGTGAAAAGCAAATATTGCAAACAAACAGCTCTGTGTTCACAGATTACAATTTATAGATTGTAAACAATTGGAAAGGACGCAACCATGAAAGACCATTCAAGAAGAAATAGGTGGGGACTGGAGAGATGGCTCTGTGGTAAGTCCACTTGTTCTTGTAGAAGACCTGGACTCAAGTTCCAGCACATCCATGGTACTGTTCTAGCCATCTGTAACTACAGTTCTAAGGGATCTGGTGCCCTCTTCTGACTCTGGGGCCCCCAGGCACACCCATATGTATACAAACATACATACAGGCAAAAGCTCATACATGTATAATATCTATCTATCTATCTATCTATCTATCTATCATCTATCTGCTTTTTGAAACAGTATCTCCTTATATAGTCCTGGCTGCCCTAGAACTACTTTATAGAATCAAAAATGGCCTTGAACTCACAGAAATCTTCCTGCTTCTACCTCTGGAGTGTTGAGATTAAAGGTGCACACCACCATTCCTGGCCAATAAAATAAATGTTTGAAAAAGAAAAAGAAGTGGGCAGCATGAGTAGTATTGATTATAAAAAATAAACACAAATCATATTGACACTTTCCAAGAAGTCCAAATGGCTTCGCTGGCAACTTCTACCACAGATATAAAGAAGTAATAGCAATCCTAAACAGACTCTTCTAGAAGCTGGAGGCCAAAGAATGCTTCAACGTCCCTTTATGAACTGAATTTACTCTGATTTAAATAAAAAATGCTTCTTAGTGAACTGTAAAGAAGCTGATCTCAAAAGTAATCACTGAGTGTACAGTGGTTGTTTTCAGAGGCCGAAAGCGTAGGGGAGGCAGGAATGGAGAGTGTGGAGCAACAAGTACAGCCAGAAGCAGGACGCTCTGCTGCTGTCTTATTAGGCTGGCTGACTACAGATAATGACCAGGTACTGCATACTTAAAAAGCAAGGTGGCAGGACTGTGATGCTTGAGGAGAGCCAGATGGTTCCACTCTGATTTGCATATTATATATGCAAATGATCTATTTGCATATTATTCAGTGTGTACAAGAATGGGAATACCACACTATAGCCCAGAAATATGCATAAATTAGACTTTCATGTATCTGTTAAAATAAAACGCAGAAAGACACAAAACTTACAAACTTCCCCAGAGTGTGTGTAGAGATGGCAGGTGGAAACTCAGGACGATACACAGTGTAAGAGACTAGTACAGAGCAGACCGGCCAACGGGGAAAAAGAGAAACAACATCCCAAACTCAAGTATGACCAGGAACATGAGAGCTCTAGTGTGTTTCCGTGGGGAAGGAGAACGTGTACTGTCTCATCAGCAACAGCTGGGCAGATTCTTATAAACACGCATTTACCACAGGGCTTAGCAATCTGCACGTTTTGTCAAGAAAATAAAAACAGACCCATGCAAAGATGTGTGTATCTGTTTATAATGACTTTGTCCCTTGGAAACCCTCTCGTGTTTCTGATTGGAAAAATTAATAAACTGCACTGTGTCCATATGATGAACTACAACCCAGCCATCAAGTGAAACAAACTTGTGACACATAGGAGATGCGTGCAACTGAACTCTGCTGGACCGGAGATACCGCAAGCTGCATGGCTTCTTTCTACATGATAGCCACAATATCGAAACTCTAGAGATCATCATAATAATTTATTATGTTTAATTTGTTTGTAGAACTTAGTATTTTAGTGTGTGTGTGTGTGTGCACGCACGTACATATGGATGCCATAATGCTTGTGTGGAGGTCAGAGGACAACTCTAGGGAATTGGTTCTCCTTACACTGTAGGTCCTGGGGGTCAAACTCAGGTCATCAGCTTCGCAGGGCAGGCACCTTTGCCTGATGAGCAGTTTTGCAGGTCCAGGAAGAGGGATGTTTTATTTGCAGTTTGGGAGGCTGGAAGTTCAAGATGAAGGGGCCTGACCTAGTAGGTGCTTTTTGCTTCACTGTCCCATGCCTAAAGGCACAAGGACACAATGTGGAGAGCAAGAGTTCAGGTTTGCAGCCTCAGTCATGTGATAGACATCTCTCTATTCTTGAGGACTCTACCCTGAAACTCATCACTTGCCATCAAGCCTCACCTGCCACATGCTAGTCTCCAACACATGACTCTGGGAAACGTTCAGATCACAGCAGAGACAGAAATAGAGCAGTACATGACAAATGTTCAGCCTGGGTCACTGGAGTGACCTACGGGGCGTGGGGGTGTGAAGGGAAGTCAAGGCAGGGTGGGCAATCTCCTCCGCTTGGATTGCTGGTTAGACCTCTGCTTGTGCTTACAAATACTCAGAATCTTACAATAAATGGGATTTTGTGCAGTGTGAATTAAGCCTTCACTTTAAATATACATAATGTGTGATGAACTTTTTATAATTTTACTATTTAACATTTAAAATGTGTGTTGAAAAGGCCACATTCCAAAAACTCCTGTTGGCTAACGTCGATGTGCTTTGAAACAGATGCTTCAGTAGACTGCTGTTGACCCCTGTATAATAGCATGGACTGGTCCTGCTTCCTCACGCATCAGACTTGGCTATACTCTCCACTTCCTTGTAAGGAGCACCAGAACCTGAGCTGACAGGCTGTTTGGACTTTATCCTTGAACATATATGAGGTGTGTTCTTTAAACAGTTCTGAAGGCGATTCTGCTCTGGAGTTGTCACTGCCCACATGGCAGACAGTCACCCATAGTGCATCCCAGCTCTCTAGGGCAAGAGTCAAGCTGAAGCTGCCCAAGCTGGAGCTCAAAGATCTCCTTCACTAGATAGGGCTGTTTTGTTACTAGTCAAGGAGAAGAAGATAGATGTGGGAGGGCAGGGAAAGAAAGAAGGAAGTTATAGGAGTGGGAAAGAGAGGGAAGGGGAAGGAGAGGGAAGGGGAAGGAGAGGGGAGGGAAGAGAAGGGCGGGAATGGAAGGGGAGAGGAGGGAAAGGGAGGGGAGGGAAGGAGCAGGGGAATCCCCAAACTCCATGGGAGTTCATATACTCCAGGGGAGCCCCAATTATGACCAGACGACTGATGACTGAAACTCAGAGAGGCTGGTGGGCTACAAGAAATGATACAGACATTGAACATACCCTCTAGAAGAAGGTGTGGCCACCCTGTTCTGTTCTCTAATATGAACCTCCCATTGGACTTACTGCCAACTAAGTCCCTTCCTGTCAGAGATGCACTGAGTGTTCCTTCAAAGTCCTGTCTGAGCACCTTCCCATACTTACTTTGAACAGAAAGCTCTCTGCATGGTAATGGATCGTGTGTATATCCACTTCGCTTCCGATGCCCAGCAAATACCAGTTAGTCATTGAGTCTTCAGTCATTATGAGGCCAGGGAGATTTCCAAAAATCTTTCCATTGATGGCTAAGAAGATGAAGACCAAATACCCTCAGTCAGTGAAGGACAGGTACTGCTTACCCAGTGGCAGTAATGGTTCAAGACCTAAGCCACTAGTATTCTTATCTGCCTGAGAGATAGGTGCCAGCCACTCATACTTGTCAATGGGCCCACTATTCTAGATCCAAAATTTAGATAACCAGGAAATCTTCAAATAGAGGAATGGGGAAAGAAACATCCAAGTTTGTCTTTCAGAGAGCTATATCTCAAGTAAGAGTGTGCTTATTCATCTATTCTGAGTGCCTTTATATCTCAAGTAGACAGTATGCTGGTGAGAAGTGAGATTTAGATTTATTTCGTTCTATACATGAGTAGACAAAGAGTATCTAACACATGTATGTGTGTGTAAAGCATACGTATATGTAATGGATAAATCAAATATATATTTATGTATATAGTATATATATATACACATATGCTGAGTCTATTTGAATCTGTATCTGTTGAGCTCTTCATGTCTCTCTTTCTAAGAACTAGAGTAAGCATGATTGAGTCTGTAAATAATTGGGTCAGAGCCATAGTGGCTCGGCTGGCTTGGTCTGACAAGGGCTTCTGAGGGCTTTCTCCAGACATCCCTGGGGGAAGACAGGAGCTCAGAGGAGGGCTGGGGTGCCATCCAGGGACATCTCACCAACAGTCTTCTCCTTACCGTGCATTTTGTTGCTTTCTTCAAAGTCATCCGTGCGCCTGAAATCCCGTGGATCTTTATTGAGATACTTCTTGATATTGTCATCCAGATACCACGACTCATTCTCATTGAAGACCAGGAACAACAGAGCAAACTCATAGTCAACATCGCTTCTTCTTCCCTTTTCGTTCAGCACCCCCTCTCGGCATGTGATCAGAGGCCCCATCAAACCACTGTATGTATCCTGGATAGAAAAAATAACCAAGCTCCATGGGTGACGTAATGTGACAGCCCACCCCACCTGTCACCATCCTAATATAGACACTCTCTTCTCTGGCTGGGCTCACTCCACTGTCAGTTGCAATTTGCATATCACAAGTACTGAATATGTTTGAGATGGATAATTGAATAAACAAGCTTTCCACACTTCCCATATACAGATGTACTTTTCTAAATGATCTGTGTGCTTATTTCAAACTCTAGGACATTAATTCATAATATCTAATATGCCACTAAGGGGAAGAGAAAGATAACCCCTCACTTTAAAAATGTTTACATTTTGCATAGGATATGATTCTGGTTTGGACTTTGGTTTACGATGCAAAAAACACTACTGTAGTTTTGTGTACAACAGGTACATGACTCAAAGTCATCATTGAGTCTTTGCTTGTTATTTCTCAGATTATTTATGATCCAGAGAGTCCATAGTTAAGTTTGGTGTGTGCTTCTGGTCCTGAGCCCTGGATGTCCTTCAGCCTGAACAGAGGGGCCAGTGGGATAAGATGGCTCAGCCAGGAAAGGCACCTGCCACCAGGCCTAATGACCCAAGTTTTATTGCTGGGACCCACATAGTGGAAGGCGAGAGCTGACTTCATTGCTGATCTCTGACCTTTACATGTGCGTCGTGGCATGTATTTGTGTTTAGGCACACATACATAAATATAATTGAGAGGAAAAGATTTTCCAACTCCCAAAATCATGAACAAATTCTATTGTGGGACACCTGTGTCCTTACAGACTGGTATATTCCCGTGTGATTAATATTATCTTGAAGTTTTCATACATGGAAATGAAATAATTTCATTTTTACATTCCTATACCAGCAGTTAGCAAACTTAAAAGTTATAAAGCATTGCATATACTAAGTTACTGTTGTTGCTTCTTCTCTATGGGTTGTGCTGCCTCTGTTACACCCATGGATGGTGCTGATGGATGGATGCAGCTGCATTTGGCCAGTGGACTACAGTTTGAGAGCCCTGTTCTAAGCCACATCCCTTTCACACATGCCCACCAGATAGAGGTGGTTCCAATAGTCACCTTGCAAACCTTGGTTTCTCTCTCCACCTTACCTTCACAAAGTTGACTGTTGAAAAGTACACCCATGGGATACAATTGGGATCGGAGGGCCCAGGACCTGATCTCTTCGGGACATTCCATCTGTAAGTTTTTATTTCTCCTGAAATTAAAGAGAAAATTAATATTGGCTCTTAGATTTACCTGAAGAAATACAAACAAGTCTTTAAATATTCTGGTCAGTGGAGATAATTTCTCATGTGCCAGATACGTTCTTATAAAACTTATACCTTGATTCCTACAGTTTCCAACTAACAGAGCTTATCTCTGTGATCTCAGGCTCCATCCTTCCCTTAGTTTGCCTGTTTTTATTGTCAACTAGCATTCAGGATGTAAAGATGTATTTCACAGTGCATTGTTTATTCTGCTTGAATTTTGTGTCTTCTTTCCCACCTATCGTTCAGTACACTTTGTCCTCAAGGGTCTCAGTCTTAGCCTCTGATACCATAATGACTAACATTGCTAATTTGAGAGGACCTTGAATTACCTAAGAGACAGTTTGCCAGGAACACCTGTGAGGGATTATCTAGATTAGGTTAACCTTTGAGCATGTCCAGGAGGGAATACCTTGCTTAGGTTAACTGGGGTGGGAAAACTCACAGTAATTTAGGGTAGCATTATGTCATGACCTGGGATCCTAGACAGATGGAAAAGGAGAAGGCAAGCTGAGAAGCAGCAATCCTTTCTCTCTGCTTCCTGACCATTGATGTAATGTGACTAGTCACCTACATCAATGCTAGTTTTTGCTATGGTGACTTCCAAGAAATGACCTGGAACCTGGAACTGTGAGCCAGAATTCACCCTTCCTTAAGTTGCTTTACCAAAATATTTTACCAAGAAACAGGAAAATGGAGGCCAGAAGTGTAGGCATAATGTTTTTGTGCACCCTGTAAAGGTTATCCTTGTGTAATTCACATGCTGATTTCTCTGACCCCAAATCTTGCTTCAATCCTGAAACAGCATTGTAATGCTTACGTCAAGAATCTCCTGCCTCAAGTTTGTGTAAAAATGCTTATCATTTATTCTCTGCCTTGTCAATAAAACCAGATCAGCCAATGGCTGGACAGAAGAGGGAATAGGATGGGACTTCCACCAGCCAGGAGAGGGGATAAGAGAGGAGAGGAAGACAGATTGAGACATGAGGAGGAAGGAGAGGAGACATCATGAGAGTTCAGCTGAAGCATGGAAGGCCCTAAATGTTAGTATTACGGGGATTTTGGCTGAGAGGTAGCCAGATTAGCTTAGAGGATTAAAATAGGTCACTAACTGTCCAGGTATTACAGTAAAACTTTATTAAATAAATCTTGGTCTCTCTGTTTTGCTATTGGTGAACTATCTAGGATAAACAAAAAGCTGCTATATTAATTTATAGCATACATTTATGTTAAGTTAACATTTACACAGATGAGAGTTACCAGGGATCTTTGAGTGCTCCCTCCTCAGTCCTCCTCCTTCCTCAGTCCTCCTCCTTCCTCAGTCCTCCTCCCTCCTCTGTCCTCCCTACAGATCAAGGAAGTCAGAATATTGTGAGGCTGTGATTTGAGCACCAATGTTTTGAAAGCTTCTCATGTGGGACTGTGCAATGCAGCTAGTACCAGAGTAAGAGAGACCTAATTGCAAATCTCTACCCCATGGAATGGTTTGTGTGGGGGGTGAGGGGCAGCAGGCAGAGTCTTGCTATATAACCTATGCTATTCTCAAACTCACATTCCTCTTCCCTCAGCTTCCCAACTTTTCAGCATGTACTGCCGAATCTGGCTGGAACTTTCCATGTAACTGATATTTGACAAAATACTTAGATTCCCTGATCTATAATTTCCTTACCAGCAAACTAGGTTAGTCTCCATGTTTAGGACTTTTGTAAGGATTAATTGAAATTATATAAGTTATATGGAGACGGTACTACACTCCAGGTAGTCAATAAATGTTAACTTTTTGCTTGTGTTTTTGTTTTCTGAAACAAAGTCTCCTTAGGTAGCACTGAATAGATAAAAATCAGGACACAGAGGGAATGAAGCCCCCCAGTCACATGGTGTGACACAAACAACAAAACCCACTATATAGGCTACCTCCATGGAGTCAATACTCTTGTTTTCTGAGAGATAACTCAAACAAGAGCCTCAACAGCTAAAGAACCAGGCTTCAGAATGTCTTACACCCTGTGACCTTTGACTTTAGCTTTATCAGCACCCCTCCATAAACCCAAACAGCATACCACAAACCACCTTTCCGTTTCATCTACAAATCAAAACGAGAAATTCTTTACAACAAGTGAACTAAGCAAAACAGATCATTTTAAACTGAATCTTTAAACTTTGCTTAACCTTTGAACCTGGTTGAAAATTATATCATTGAACATCAGAAGCTACAAAACCATATATTTAGCTATGGTTAAGATACTTTGAGCGTGAGTCTGTCTCTGGAGAAGCCCACCCCCAACTCCTTGGGTGAGTTCTGTCCTCTTCTTAATGAACTCCAATTTTGCTTCATACTGATCATGAAATTCTTTTCTATTCAGAAGTCATGATCCCTGCTACACCACATGGAGGCTTCTGGAAAGGACTCCTTGAGTGGCATAGGCAACAATGTCATGTAGGGGGTAAGAGGTCAATTGACAGGGTTCATCTCCCATTGTTGCTGGCAGACTATATTGGCCTCAGACTTGAGCATGCTCACCTGACCCTCCTGAGTACTTGTAGGCACACACCACCACACCCAGTTGGCTTTTTATGCTTTAATAACAAATGTACACACCCCTATGAGTAGGCTCCATATCTTGCCTTGAGCCAATATATTCATATTAACTACCATGAGAGCCACATGGCAGAAGACCCAACTGAAAGTTTAAGTCATTGGTTCCTTTGACCTATGCACATCCAATTCCTATCCAGTAAGAACAATAAACCTTTGCCTTAGCTTGTGTACAGAAAGCGAAACAGAAGTGATGTATTGGTGTAACTTTGTTTTCTTTGCTGATGTAACAGTGGGTGGTAATCCAACTTTGGATGTGATTTCTATTACGTCTCCTTGAAGCCCCTTTGCCTTGTGCATGACGAGACAAACAGCTGGCATCTAACTTCAGAAAGGCAAGCGGCTGCAGGTGTGATGTTATTTAAACTAGAATAATCTGTTGTTTGCCCAGTGGCAATGTAAAGTTGTTCAGTAAATGTTTGTTGAATGGACAGCTGTGGAGGGCTAAATGAGAAGTCTCCCACGTGCTCCTGTAGATAAACACTTGTTCCTCAATTGGAGACACTGTTTGAGGAGGTTATGGAGCCTTGCTGGAGAAGTCCATCACTCAGGGTGGCCTTTCAGAGTTCTGCTCTGTCCGGCTCTGTTTGCATCTGAAGATGTGAGTTCTCAACTTCCCACTCCATTTGCTTGATGCCGTGCCTCCTGCAATGTTATATATCTTGCCCCTCTGGAACTGTGAGCCCAAATAAAGCCTCCTTCTGTAAGTTGCCCCGGTCATAGTGTTTTAGCACAGCAACAAAAAGTAACTAATACAATGGTTTGATTTTTTTTAATTGATGGTGTCTGTTTACTTTTCATTTCTAAAATGTATCTATTGTTACTGTATGTATGTACCTGTGCCTGACGGGGTGTGTGTGAGGTGCGAGTAGTGTGTGTCACAGTGTGTTCAGGGTCAGAAGAGAACACTCAGGAGTCAGCTCTCGTCTTCCACTTTATTGAGGCTGTTGCTTTGTTGTCTTGGCTGTGGGACATACTTGAGGCTAGCTAGCCCATGAATTTCTGGCTGATTCTCCTGTCTCTGCCTCCCATAGTACCCTATGTAATGAGAAGATGATCGACGTCATATGTCACTGGGGCACTGCAAATTAAAGCAATGAGGTGATAACACCATATACTTGTTGGAATGTCCAAAGTCTAAAACAGAAAATATTGGTGAGCATACGGCACAAGGAGGCCCTCTCACTCAAGGTGGGAACATAAAACAGCACAGCCACTTCTGAAGACAGATGGCAGTTTCTTTAAAAACTCCCATATTCTCACCACACAATCCAGTGAGTGGGTTCTCTAGCATGTACTCAAAGGAGTGAATATTTATGACCATAAAAAGACCTTCACGTGAATATTTTTAAAAAACTGGTCACCATTTAGAAATTATGATGTATAATCTATGTTACCATCAAAATTGTTCGTCTCATCTCCCTTCTCCCCCCCCCCCCCTCAGCTCATCTTAGTCACTTCAGAGAAATATATGATGAAGAGGTCGGGGCCTGGAGTCAAATAAACAGGGTTTCCGTCATCATTCTCCAGAGCGCTGCCTAGTCATCTGCTGTTCTGTGCCTTCATCATTTGTCGAGTGACAGAACCAGACATATTTCATCAGCTCTAAGGGGAAAACTTCCACATCGAACATACCTGAAGTCAGACTGCATCACTAAAGTTGTGACACGTTATAGTTCAACGGATGGTGTGTTTTCTTTTCTTGTTTTAGTAACAGATAACACAGCAACGGACACTACAACTAATGACTTCAGAACTGGTGAAACAGCAGCTGCATTGTTGGATTGTTCGATGGGTGCATTAAGGAGTTTTGGTTATTTCTTTTCTTTTTTAAAAAGATAGACTTATTTATTTATTTTACGTATATGAGTACATCCTTGCTCTCTTCAGACACACTGGAAGGGGGGATCACACCCCACTGCAGATGGTTGCGAGCTACCATGTGGTTGCTGGGAATTGAACTCGGGACCTCTGGAAGAACAGTCAGTGATCTTAACCACTGAGCCATCTCTCCCACCCTGGTTGTTTCTTTTTAATTTCAAATGTAGAACATGATCTCTGACTCAAGGTAGCGCTAAGTGTGTGTTTGCCACAGATATTTCTGACTACACTGTGATGTCTGTGACAGGGCCCTATTGCAAGTGCTGGGTCATTGGATAGATGAGGAGTTCATACCCTGAGACTAGGCAGAGAGACACATGGACCTCAGAGACCAGAAGAGGAGAACCTGGTGTCTCATCAGGATGGAACAGACTTTGGTGTGACTTACCTGGCTTTGTGACAGGCACTTCAAGGAGTTTCCCACTGTCTGAATCCTCTATACCCTGGGCTGCGATGGAGTAGGGTCGGCTGGCTTTGTTCTTAAAGATAATGAGAATGGAGTCCCCCACCTCAGCATGGATCATTGGTCCTAAAGGCAAAATACAAGCAGTACATCACAAATAACATGTCATGCTTAGCTGACTTGCCTGAGTTCAAATTCTTCCTCCTTCCCTTAACAGAAGGCCTTGGGCAAGTCATGTAATCAGAATCTCAATTTCCTCATCTGCAGAATGGGTTCAATAAGACTATTCCCATAAAACTATTAAATAGAATTGTGTGTGTGTGTGTGTGTGTGTCTGTGTATATATATGCATGTATCATAGAGTTTATTTCTTTCCAGCAACACCAAGTATTCAGTAAATTCTTCTTACTGTTAACGAGCAGGAGAGCTTCAGTTGTAACCTATGGTCAGTTGGATGGGAAGTGTCCCCCATAGTCTTGGGCATTTGAATGCTTGGTCTCCAGTTAGTTAGCACTATTTGGGAGGTGTAGGTGGTAGCCTTATTGACGAAGTACATCAGTTGGGATGGACTTTAAGATTAGGATCTTCACATTGTTTTCAGTTTGCTCTGTTTTGTGCTTGCCCTAGAAGATGTGAGCTCTCAGCTTCCTGCTCTGGTTGCCATGCCTGCAGCCTGCTGCTATGTCTCTCTTCCCTGATAGACTCTTAGCATTCTGGGACTATAAGTCCAGATAAACTCTTCCTTATATAAGTTGCCTTGGTCATGGTGGTATTTTTCACAGCAATGGAAAAATAACTATTGCTAATACCTGTACCAAGCCTTAAGAAACCTAAAACTGCATATGATCTGATAAATGGATTTGTTACTAATAATCAGGCTCCCATGGGACGATGGGTAGGTAGTAAAGCAGGTATGATACGCATGTACTCTGGGCTGGCTGTTACCTGATGAGCAGGTAACATCAGTCACCACTAATGCATGTCCAGTGCTGACTCTCTGTATGTGGGTATTGTAATGGTTAGTTTAACTGCAACTTGACCCACCTGAGAAGAGTCTTAATGAGGGATTGCCTAGATCAGGCTGACCTGTGGTCCTACCTGTGGGGGATGGTCTTTATCACCTTAACTGATATAAGGAGACAGCCTGAAAGCTGACAGGTTTGGGGCCTTAGGCTGTCTGAGAGTAGAGGAAGCTAGCTGAGCACTAAGCATACGTTAATTCCTCTCTGCTCTTGGCTGTGGATGTGATGTTACCAAGCTGTCTCAAGCTCAGGCTCCTGTGCCTTCTCCATCATAAGAGGCTGTAGCCTGGAACATGAGCTGAGATAAAGGCTTTCTCCTCTAGGCTGCTGTTGTCAGGGTGGGTTTTTTTTTTTTTTTTTTTTTATCTCTGCAATTGAAATGAAACTATGTCAGATGCTTTGAGCATACACATGCTCACTTTCCTGTTGAGAGCAGCTGGCTTCTGTGTGTCCGTGCAAGTGAGTCACCCATCAGCTGGAGGGATGGAGGTTGTACCAAGTGCCTCTTGCTTTGCAGTGCTAGGGAAACACCCCAAGAAGATCCAGTATGGGGCTCACAATCATCTTCACCAGGCCCAGCTTTGTGGTACAGACTCCCTTTGTAGAAGCATCACCCACCTGATCCCTGAGGGTCCCCCTTCAGCATTTGGTGTGTTCTACATTCATCCAGAGATAAGCCCTTAGATGGTTAAGTGGTGTGTCACCACCCATTCGCTTGGCCCTTAAGCAAGCTTTGATTTAGAGAGATATGGCTAAAGTCGTTAATACATTTACATTTTGTTGAACTATAGTTATCTTCAGAAGTTAAAAAAGGAACTGTTATGTGTTTAAGCAGTAAGCGTGGGCACAGTGAGACAGTTTCAGAGAGTTTGCACACACTAAATCATTGCTGTTCACGACTCCACTGCATAAGCCTTGCTGTACTGGTTTAAAAAAAGATGCCTTCCGGCTGACAATGCTGGGTGATGGGACACATAGCAGTGGTGAACAGATGTGGACTTGTGCGTGCCCATGAGTTTCTGGGAGTCCAGGCCACACTAAGCTGCAGCTGACTGACAGGGCCTCACACTCCGCTGGAGTGACTGGGGCTGCTAACTTGCACTGTAAGTCACTCTTTCTCTGTTACTGATCAAGCTGGGCTCTTGGGGAGCATGCCCCGCCCCTCAGCTGGCCCAACCTTTTCCTTTGGAGCTCTGTGTGCACTTAGAGCTTCCAGTGTGTGACTCACGGATTGCTCCTGTGAAGTGACAAACAAGTTGGTGAGTCAACAGAACATGGCGGGATCAGGGAGGGGAGCACCTAAGCACTGCGAGGCTGTCGGCTTGTGTAAACCACTCTTGTAAAGTTACCTGTGGTGTAGAAAGCATTTCTAAAATCCTTTAGGTTAGCCTTCTGCCTTATAAATCTTTTCAAGTAGACGGGTCCAGTGGCTCCCAGGTGAGGAGGAAGTGAGGGAGGAAAGCAGGAGGGCGTTGTTGATAGCCAGCCATACAACTGAGGCACCAGCCAGCCCAGAGTCCATGCATATCATATGCCTAGTCAGGTCTGAGGCCCAGGAGTCAGGTCAGGACCTGTCACCCTCGGCACCCACCTCACACAAGGAGGCTCCTTTTTGTTCTTTCTCAGTTCTATAGTGTGTTCTATGTCACTGTGCACAAGTGAGCCAGGACCTTAAGGAGATCTCACAGACACTCTGCCTGATGTACTGAGTCATCAAACTTTTTAACAGGAAAATTTCTCAGCTCAATAGAGAGGCAGGAAAGAGTGTGAAACACCAGGTAGACTACTCTGATGATGAGGATCCTGTGGTGTGTGTGAGAGGTGGGGATAAGGCGGGAGGGAAGACAGAGACGCCCACACTTGGGGCTGACAGGCTGAAATCCACCATACCCAGGAGTTGAAGGTGCTCTTCTTGAGGTGGCCGAGCTTTAATCTCCACAAATTCTCCATTTGTGTATTCTCTATAAACCACCTTTCTGTACTGAGAGCCAATCCAGTTTTCAGTGTGGTTCATAAATATATCTCCATGTCTGCAAAGAAGAGGCATTAGAAATCAAGGTTGTCGGAAGATGGGAAGACTGTGGGTGTTATCTGGGGTGATGCGATGCTCTCCCAGCTGGGACCAGGGTCTCCCCAGGGAGTTGGCCTTTGCACCACCTCTGAGAGCAGGGCTAGAAATCAGCACCTCAGAGCTCCTCGGGTCCTCATGAGAGGAACCCAGCTCAAACCCATGGCCACCCTTGGAAACCATTACTGTCACTTGCTGCAAAGCTCTAAACTGGGCTAACCTCAGAGAATCCTAACAGAGGCTGTGCTTCTCTGGCTGGCACTAGTCGAACACACACACACACACACACACACACACACACATACACACACACCCTCCTTATGCTCTGAAATCCTCCAGGTTTCATGGCTGTCCTTCTATATCCTTGGCAGGCACTTCCTCCCCAACCCCCCACCCCCATGGCTGCCACTGCCCACTGCAAGCCTGCAGGGTATATACTGTGAATGCAGTTGTGTGCAAATGAGTAATTCTTGTTATTTTTATGTTCTAGAGACCCACCCAAATGGTGAGTTGTATGTGTAGCTGTTCAAAGACATGCTAACAGATGTCTGTGTTGTGCTAACACTGACCTCAGTTCACAGGGCTATCCTCTGCCTGAATGAAGCTTCTCTTTTATTTTTTCCATAAACACATCCCAGCACTGCTGTGCTTGGGGACATGAGAGAGGACTTCAGTACCCTTCTTCTTTCTAACAGAGGACTACAAGGCACACAAATGTAAAAGCTATAGCATGACACAAGCCAAGAACACTGGCTCACAACGGCAGAGCCGAATCAGGACTCTGATCTGCTTTACTGGACGTTTCACCAGTCCAGTGATATTTGTGCAGCTCTTCAGATATCTTTGGATTGTCACAGGAACCTCAAGTGTTTCTGAGGGATTTGGAGATGCTCTGGGATGGTGCTCCCTCCTGTGTGTCCCCAGCACCTTCCTGAAAAGCTGGTCTTTCACACCACTCTCTGCAAGTGGAGTGCGACAAACAGATTTTAACAAGTAGGCACACTTGTAAATGGTGAAGTTGGTGAAAAGTGAGGAGCAGCTCTCTGTGTCTGTCACCCATGTCGGTCACAAAAGACGGAGAAGAAAACTCAGGAACAGCTGGGTGCAGTGGCATGCATATAACCTCAGCTGCTTGGAAGGTCTAGTTCAAGACTCAACTGGGCTACACACTGAGATACAGTCTCCAAGAAAAAAAAAATCACTTTCATTTCTAAAATAGGGTGAGTCTAATGTCCTTTCACCTCTCCCAAATTAACCACCTGTGTTCTAATCTAAGCACAGTTCTGCATGGCTCTCTGTGCGACCTACATAACTTCCTTCCTTCTCCCCACTGTGCAGACAGAGTGGTCTGCTCCAAGTCCAACCCTCTCTTCCTTGTGCAACCTCTTGGTACATCTCTTGCAGATCTTTTCAGTCTGTCTAGGACCCTACATTTTCTGTTTTCCCTAAGTTCTGGACCTGACTGGCTGTCGCTGTAACTCCCAGACACAAGGGTCATTCTAAGTGTTTCTCTCTTTAGCCTGGGGAGCCCTCAACCCATCCTGTCTTCGGACATGTTCATCGCTCTGTGAAGAGCTACTTCCCTCTTCTTCACCATCTTATGCTCCACAACTTCTCTCAGAGACTGCATCCTCCAGGTAGCTTCCACCACGCATACCCCTCCCCCACCACTCCCGCGATAGGCTGTGACTTATCCCTGACCCTCCCCTCTGTTAAAGATTGCTTCCCTTCCTACTGGATCCACAGTACCCTTTGGATCACGGATTCCGTGTGGAAAAGCCCTGCTCTGTGCTCCACACAGTCTCATCAACAGTCTGTCCAGTGGACATTCAATAATACATACACGCACCTCTGACCAGACTACACTCGCTGCAAAGAGAGAGTCTATGTTATACATCATCTGTGGGTCTTAGCTGTGCTTGTGACCAGCACAGACCGGAGCTGTGTTCTGTTTGCTATCTCCCAGCTCTCCTCCATGCAAAAGGTGCACATCAATTGCTATATAAGAACTTTATCACATCTGATGCTGGGAAGATGCCAACTGACTGAGTCACATGTGCCATGAGGCCACTATGACAAATTGTTTATAAAAGTCTAAGCAGATGCCTGGTGTGTAATTATTGCTTGATAGATGCTCATTATGGTAAGCCCTGGAATTACTAAATTATATACATACTGGTCTTCAAGCTCAGCAGTGTTAGCACCATAACTTCATTTTTCTTTAACAACTTGATCTACTTTTTCAGATCTACTTTTGTGGCACAAATCTGATGCACACATTGTACCAGTGGGTCCATGTGTTGCCTTTCAGGAATCCTGATGTCTTCCTGGCACACTCTAAAGAAATTTGGATATGGAGGTGGTGCTGGTCAGGGCAATAAGTGTCTCAGAGATGGTTTGTATCAAGAAGTGGGTCAAAGTAATAGCCTTGGGGCAAAATTGGATGCACAAGTCAGAGATGTGGTCTATACGCCTGCAAGCATCTCCAGAGGCTGAAGCAGGGGGATTAGAAAGTGAATTCCAACCTGGGCAACTTAATGAGATCCTGTTTTAAACAAACCCTGGTGCTATCAGTGGTAGCGTGCTTATTTAGTTGTAGGAGGTATCAGTTTGATCCTCAGAACTGAAAAAAACATCACGGGCACAAAAGCTGGCGTGGAGAGCATTGATCCTTCAACTCCTATGAGTGGAGAGGCTGTGGATGTGCACCACAGGGCATACACATGCCTTGTGTGGGGGTAGGGGTGGTGTCAGAGGACAACCTTTGGGAGTTGGTTCTCTCCCTTCTCTGTGGGACATGGGGATTGAACATGGGTCAGTAGGGATGAGCAGCAAGCCCCCTTACCTACTGAGTCACTTCACCATCCCTGTTCTGAATTCATATAAAGTTGACAAAACTATAAAATTTGGTACAATTCAAACGTATGGCTGCGTCCTTATCCCATGCCACTTTGGTTGGCTTATGGTCACTGACCAGAACAGTGGGGAATTAATTCATTTTATTTCTCTTTCCTACCAGCACCCTCCTGTTTTTCTGGGCTGTTTAGCCCAGAGCCCCAGAGCCAGAAGTACACACAGAAGTATAGTTTTTTTTTCTCCTCACTTATCTCTAAGGTGGCAGTGTTATAATAGCTCTTTCTTAAAACAATGGCTGATGAGTAAGAGAAGGAAGCGATGTGTTGAGCTTACAGGACACAGTGTGCAGAAGTGTCTGTTCTGCAGACATGAAGGAACTGGGTGGTAAGGAGAGCTTGGTATAGAGCTGAGAGCACAAGTACAAAGGACAGTGTGGAGTGTCGGAGAGAACGTGGGTTTCCCCCTGGGAAGATCGGCGGTCAGCTCTTGTTCTCCTGCAGACTAGCCGAAGGCCCTCACTCTTCCCATGGAGGCCCCATATACACACCAGGGCAGTTATATCCAGGCAGCAGAGAGTTGTAAAGCAGAGGTGTTAACTTAGGAGAAGTTGGCAGACTGTGCCGGAAACCTTCCTTGTGACCCAGGGAAACCTGGTTCTTGGACTCCAGAACTAGGACAGTAGAGAAAGGACCAGGACTGACAGACCTTTGTGTGGCTTGAGCATTGCTGATGCTTTAACCTGTGATCCGGGCTGGCATCACTTCAAGGAAGTGTCAGTCTTTCAGATTTGCTGGGTAGCTTGGCTGTCTGTTCTTCCCGCACTGACTCAGGAATCTCTCTCAAGGCAATAGTCTCAGTTCATCCTTGGATGTCCCCTCTGGGATCCATGTTTGCCAGCACCATTTCCCCTGCTCCCCTCCTCTGCACCACTGAGTCTATAGCAGCCCATCCTCTCACCCAGATCTACTACCTTCTCGGCCTCACCTGCTTCATTTTTCTTCCCAGCCTCACCGTTGTTGTGTGTCCCAGTCTTCCTCTAACACTTCCATCTGCATTCTCATTAGAAAGTTTGTTCATCCATCCGTTCGTCTGTCCATCCATCCATCCATCCATCCATCCATCCATCCATCCATCCATCCATCTCCTTAGCTACAGATTGGAGACTGGAGGTACGGGAATCCACTTTGGGGCCCTCAGAATAACCTCTGACCTACTTCCAGGTGAGGAGACACAAGCGTCTCTAATTTTTCTGTGCTCGTAAGGAAAAGTCTCTGCCTGTGGAGTTATGCACATAAAGCCTAGCTGCTTGGTTTCCACGGGTGCTAAGGCCCACAGAGCATGCGCATTCCCACCGAAGAGCCGTAGCTTCGCCCATGGTACCTTTCCCCTCCTGCGTCCAAGTGCTGCTTTTCGAACTCCCAGTTTTTGTTAGGGGCATAATCCCATTCTACCTCTTCAGCGGCGATGAAAAAGGTTCTTAGCATCCCGTAGGGCGGCTCAGAAGGGTCCCTGTTGCCACAGCTGCTGACCTCATAGATCTGACCCATGCCTCTCGTGAAGTGGTGCAAGGTGGAACAGAACACCTTGAAAATACCTGAGGAGAAAAGGCTTGCCATTGTGACCACGACTTGATATTTGGGATCTTACTAAACTTATATGTTTCATTTTAACGTCAGCAAACAATAAGATGGACTTTTAAAATCCCGATCTCCTGGGAGGTATAAAGTAGAGCTTATGAGGAATAAGTTACTGTTTTGTTTTTGACTCTAATAACTTTGGAGGGAAAAATACTACATAAAATTCATTTGTAGTAGAAGGAAAAAATCAAAATATTGTTACCAAGAAAGGGCTTCTGCGGATCATCCCTGTTGACACACCCCTGCTTAGAATCAGTCACTCCTGGAAAATTACTGATCCTAACAACTCTCTTGGCCCTGCCCAGTTTACAGGGAACTAATTACCTATGAGATGAAAGACCTAGACAACGTTCAAATTAGGTCACGGTTAGGGATTCTGCCCTGAAGGATTTTTCAAATTATGAAGCAGTATGCATGAGAGGCAAGTCTATTACATCACTACAGCCTCAAGCCAGGGAAGGCTCCTGAGTATCAGAATCTAGATGGAAAGAAACAAAAAGATCAACTGCCTTTCTCCTGGAGTATCAACAATGACATCTGACAGAAAAGTATGCAACTGAAAAATCAAATTTCTAGATGTGTTGGCATTTTACACCAGACAATTATGTGAACTGAAATCATCGAGGATATTAACTGTCAATGGAATTATTGGATCAGTCTCCCAGTGCTCTGACAGACTGTTCCTAGAGGCACGTGATTATAACTTGTCTATAACCACCCATAGGTGCAGGGAGAGCCACTTTTATTCACTTTAGCTGTTGTCGAGATACTGACTTCATTTCTGGATGAGCAAAGCTAGTTAGTTCAATATGTCCATTGAGCCCACTTTGAACAGAATCCCAATAAAGCATGGTAATACAAATGTAATCTTAGTATTAGTGACCTAGGAAGATCTTTGTAAAACCTCAGAGAAGACACCTGGGAAAGACTTCTCTCTCCACAGGCTTGTACCAGATAGAACACAATCAAGAGTTCTCTGCAGCTCCTCAACAGCAGAGTCTTCTCCAGGAGCAAAGGGAAGAAGTGTCTTTCTGTCCACCATCTGCTCTAGACTTCCTCCCCCCTCTCCCCTCTCCGCTCTCCCCTCTCTCCTCTCTCTCCTCTCTTCCCTTTTTCCCCTCTCTCCTCTCTCCCCTCTCCCCTCTCTCCCCTCTCCTCTT
>NW_021604596.1:3379118-3424518 GCF_004785775.1 Grammomys surdaster | reverse complement strand
TTCTGTCCACCATCTGCTCTAGACTTCCTCCCCCCTCTCCCCTCTCCTCTCTCCCCCCTCTCCCCTCTCTCCTCTCTTCCCTCTCTCCCCCCCCCTCTCCTCCCTCTCTCTCCCCTCTCTTCTCTCTCCCCTTTCTCTCTCCCCTCTCTCCTCTCCCCTCACCCCTCTCCCCTGTCCCCTCTCGCCCTCGTTCCTTCCTTCCTGTCTCTCTCTCTGTCTCTCTCTCTCTCTCTCTCTCTCTCTGTGTGTGTGTGTGTTTGTGTGTGTGTGTGTGTGTGTGTGTGTGTGTGTATGTGTGTGTATGCATGTGGAGTCTAAAGGATAACTTCAGATGTCTTTCCTCAGGAGCACAAACATTTTTTGATAGACACAGTCTTTGGCTTGAGACCCAACAATCAGCCAGGCTGGCTGTGCAATGGGCCTCAGGAATCTCCCTATTCCCACAGCTACAGCCCTAGGGTTACAAGTATGTGTCAGCACATACAGATCTGTTTTTTATTGTCTATTAAAGCAGCTATGCAATATTTTATTTTTAAACTGAAGTATACATTTCATATAATATGTTCTGATTACAGTTTCTCCTTCCAAAGCTCCTCCCAGATCTTTTCCAACTACCCACCCATCCAGATTCATACCCTTTCTTTCATTAGAATACAGACATCTAAAAAAATAATAACAAACAAAGCAGGATAGGATGAAACAAACTAACAGAAGAAAAAGAAGCAAAGAAAAAGCATAAGAACCACATGTAGATGTAGTAACACATATAGTCACAGATACAGAAATCTCATTTAAAAAGCAAAAACAAAACTGGAAACAATGTGTAAGCAAAAGCCTTTAAGGATAATAAGAAAGCAAGCAAATAAGAAAGAATAAGAATAATGTCCAGACAAAGCATTGTGAAACAAGATGCATGTAGATTCTTCACGTAGGGGCTGAGGATTGAACTCAGGTCCTAATGCTTAGACAGTAAGCGCCCCATCTCCCCAGCCCTCTACCTACTTTCTGATTATTCTTTGCAACTCAAAGTTAAGGGTCAAGGGACAGGAATTACTGAAATGGCCAGACTTTTTTTTTTTTTTTGCCAGTCACAGATTATGCTCACCACCAAACACAAGCCAGAAGTCATCACCAGGATGAAGGTCCTTAGAAACCCATGGGGTATGAGTAATGATATGCGCTAGAGTAAGAAGCCAGAGTGCTGCTGTATACCAGCCAGCTCTGAGCCCCTGTTTGAGCTGGCCCCCGTTTCTACGGATTGGAAGAGTTTGGCTGTTCTCTATCCCTGCTCTTTTTCGGTGTATGTTTGAAAACCGGGATTGCACTCAACAGCCCTTGGCTTAGGTGATTTACAACCAACTGAGTATATTAATGTAGACAGGTGGAACATTGTAGGAGCATTCCAAGACAAAGAACATAGAGCTTCTATTTGCAGAAAGCTCTTGGGCAAAGGTTTTGAAGGATCAGTCTTAACTTCTTAACTGAGCCAAATCTAGAATGAAGTCAAGAAGTGGAGAGTTCATTTTTACATGAGGTATCCATTGGGTGCTCATGTCAGAGAGCATCACCACGGGCTCTTGCTAACACTGATGGAAAAGTTGAATGGGTTGAATGCCCTGCACAGTAGTCATCCTCACTGGTAAGTATCATATGCTCTTATGTGTTCCTCAGTATCTTTTCTTAAAATGTCCTAATAGTCCCTTTAATTTGGAATCTCTAAAAAAAAAGGAAGAGGTTCAAGAAACAACATGGACTCTAAACCTAAGGCAGCTTGCTTCTAGGGAAAGCAAGAATGCTCAACAGAATGTAAATAAAGCAGTCTTCAGATAACTCATCCCCAAACCACTGTCCGTCCCCAGGGGAAGGCCAGGCTTCAGTGACAGCTACATCAGCAGCTCCATAGCCTAAAGCATCCACTCGGCTGTTCACACCAGGAAGATGCTTCAGAGAATAGCTTAATGAGAGCAAGAAGTATCTCATGGAAATGAACGAACATATTCTCCTGTTATTCATGAGGATTCACCTCAAATTCATGGGGATTCAGCTGAGGTTTACATGAATTCACCAGGGATTCACATGGATTCACCAAGGGATCATCTGGGTTCCCCTGGACTCCCCCAGGGTTCATGTGGGTTAGTTAACCTGAGGGTCACATGGATTCACCTAGGGTTCATGTGGATTTCACTAGATTCATGTGAATTTGCCTAAGGTTTGTGTGGCTTACCTGGGATTTGTGAACAAAGTCATGTACTCCCAACTCTGCTTCTTGGTTAACAACTCCTCTATCTTTTATACTATATCTTTTGCACTAAAATAGCCAGAAATCTGATTCAAATCAAAACTGTATCTGTTTCTAGAGTCTTTGACATGCCATGCCAAGGTCTACCAGTTTTCCTTGGATGAGATTTACGAGGACAAGCTGGAATCTGATCCTGAGACGGTCCTGGCAGGTTTACCTGAATGGTCTGGCTGCATGTATGCCGTTGTGGACATGTGGGGAAACAGAGCCAGGGAGTCGCGATGAGTCCCTCGTAGGTGGATGGTGTTGCCTTGGAAATATACTCCATGCATGTCTGTGTCAGTGCCCATTCCAATCAAGTGCCAGGAAACTCTGTCCTTCTTGCACATGCTTAGGCCTGGCTGGCTGCCATACATGTAGCCATTAATTGCTAAGAGGAAGGGAAAAGATAGTGAGTGTCCACTCTAGCTGAACAAAAAACACCATCTCAGAGCGCAATTATCAGTGTGCTTGTGGGAAAATCTCAAGTATGTAAGCTGGACATAAGACCCTTGTTATTAGAGAATGAATACTACTAGAAAAGATGCTACAAGGTGGCTAGAACTAACAATAAATCTGAAAATATACTAAAATTATAAAAACACATTAAAATTAGCAACATATTTTCTAAGACCTGAATTCTAAGAATCACTAAAGAACAAATCAGGTTGTTTTTTGTATTTTTTTTAAATGACAAGACTGTCAGCACATTGACTTGTCACAAGAGCATCATCCTTACAAGAATGTCATTTGAGGAGACTGGAGAGATGGCCCAGTGGTTAAGGGCACTGGCTCCTCTTCCAGAGGACCCACATGGCTGGGAACTAGCTTGGTAGAACCATTTGTAACTCTAGTCCCAAGGGATCCAACTCCCTCTTCTGGCTTCCATAGACTACATGATACACGAGCAAACATGCAGGCAAAATGCCCAAACACATATTAAAATAAGTAAAATAACTTTTCAAATAATAATGTCGACTGACTTCATTATCTTCCCATATTCGTCTAGAAAATTCTTGATATAAAATAATTTTCTTTGAGGTTCTTGTGTTATCTCCTTGTCAGGTAACTTCATCAGTTATTAACTTACTGAATTCAATGCATTTGATTCGGATAGACTCTCATTTGCAAATGGCTTTGTATTTACCTTTCCAAGTTATCAGGTGTTCATTTGCAGACTTCATAGACTCTGAGTAATTTGGAAGCGTTTTAGTAAATAGGCATTGCATGTGCAGATATGATCAGCAGAGATAGATTGGGGTATATTAGGAAGAAGTGTGTTTTTGAAAGGTTAGAGCATGAGTAAATAAGCCTACTATATACTAATGGTTACTGTCTTTTTTTATGATTTATTTATTTTATTTTATGTATGTGAGTACAGTGCAGCTGTCTTCAGACACACCAGAAGAGGGCATCGGATCCCATTACAGATGGTTGTGAGCCACCATGTGGTTGCTGGGAACTGAACTCAGGACCTCTGGAAGAACAGCCAGTGCTCTTAACCACTGAGCCATCTCTCCAGCCACCTTTTTTTTTTTTAAGATTTATTTAAATGCTCACTGTCTTACCCCCTGAGACAACTGAGAGGTCTGTGGGTTGTGTGGGCATAAGGACTATGACAATAATTTTTACTGATGACTTGACCAGACTTGAAATCACCTAGGAGACACACCTCTAGATGTATCTGTGAGGACATCTTCAGAAAGGTTTACTGAGGGAGAAATGCCCACCCTGGACAGAATGAAAAGGAGAAAGCACCCTGATTACTGGCATGCCTCCCCCCCTCTTCCTTTCCCTCTCCCTCTCCCTCCATCCTTCCCTCTGTCTCTCTCTTTCCCTCTTTCTCTCCCTTCCCCCTTTCCCTCTCCTTCTTTTTCTTCCCTTCTCCCTCTTACTCTCCTCCCCCTCTCTCCTTCTCCCCCTCCTTCTCTCTACCCATTCCTCTCTATCCCTCTCCCCCACCCTCTCTCCCTCCCTTTCCCTCCTCCTTCCACCTCCCACATTTCTGACTCTGAGTACAATGTGAACAGCTGCTTCTTGCTCCTGGTATCATGTTTTCTTCACCATGATGGGTTGTCCACTCAAACTCTGAGCCAGAACAAACCCTTTCTTCCTTAAGTTGCGTTTGCCAGGAATTTTGTCAGCAAGAAAGAAAAAAAGAAAGAAAGAAAGAAAAAACCCACCCAGCATCAAGAAAATAACTAATAAAATGAATATGCCTGTGCTTTTGGGGTGATCAGTTAATTTTGCTTTGTCTATCAATCCCATCCATCAATGGTAGCTCTCTAGGACAGTGCCTTGAGAATGCTTCTGAAACATTGTGTCCCATTTAGTATGGATGAATATTATGACTGAAAAGCAGTGTTTAACTGGTGAGTTCATGTAACTATGACCCATGCTTGGTATCTGACACCCAGTTAATGCCATAAGCAGGGAAGACTACCACACACACGAATGGTCTTCTGATATAACCTCCTTGTGAATAAAATTTCCTTTTATTTCTGTCTGTCAGTTAAATCCGTGGTACTTACCAAGTATACTTAAATTTAGGACTTTTTAGTAGAAATCCTTCGGGTGTCTAAAAAAATCTATATTTTTAAAGAGATATTGATAATATTTTTACCAGTAAACTAAATCTTGTCTATAGAATTTGAATGAATATTATCACACTTGGCTGAGTTTGAAGAGAATTTTTCTCTGACTCTAAACATGTATTTAATGCTTCTATTTCTAGACCTTTCATTCATTTACTCATTCATAAATACCATCTGAATACAGCTTATAAAATACACACAGCTCATGGCAGAGCAACATACGAGCCCCTTTATCCTTAGTCCTTTGGGTTTTCTCCCTTCCTTGCCATGCAAACAAGATTGGAACTAAAACCCAGTTTAGTTATAACAAAGCTCTCCTGAAAGCTGACACTGAAGGTCATTGCTTCCTGAATTCCACAGGTCCAAGTAGGGACTCTGTTAGACCTCAGTACTGGGAATCATGGAAGTCTGTAACCTGGTTACTGAGGGTTATTGTTACCATGGACCTTGGAAACTTCCTGAAGTAGGAACCTAGTTACGCATTCTTCTATATTGTTTTTAAGGGTAATAAACAAATATATTGCTTGGAACTGAAATAGGAGGCCACATAGCCTCATGCATACACTGAAATGTTACAGTATGTTAGCAAGTTGGGCAGCTGCTTGCTCCTTGCGTTCTAGTGTCTGGCCTCTTGCTTGCTCTTTGGCTGCATTAGGCAACATGACTGAAACCAATAGACTCCCATGCTAGTCACAGACAGTCACTGGATGGCTTGCCATTATGCCATTAATCCCAAATTAAGATGATGTGGGAATCACTTATGTTCTGCAAATTAATCCTTGCAGCAGGTTCTCGTTGTAATTGATTAGGTATACTTAGGTGTATGTGTGATCATTCTCCACGATCTCCTGTTATCAGACTGGATGTGGGACTTCATCAGTCATTTTCTATACTTTGGATCTTCTGTGTTCCTTGCTACTTTAAATTCTGTATTGCTTTGTGTACAGATGGCATGATGTTTTAGAACACATTCACATTCTCAGTATCTCTGGGAACTCATGAATCAGAAGGCATAGAATGATTTACCTCCTGACCAGGAACAATACCAAAGACACCAATATTAGGCAGGCTCAGGCACACCTCCCAGCTGCAGCCCAGCCTCTCGTACCATGCATCCGGTTGGATTTCACAAACTCCTTGTCTTCTTTGTCAACACTGAAGGGATGCCAAGTAAACTTCTGGATATTTTCATCAAGATAGCTGCTGAAATTCTCATCAAAGACTGTGAACAGTAGGTAAAATTCCTTGTCTATTCCTTTCTAAAGGAAACGAAGAAACAAAGGCATACAACACACAGCTTGAATTAGTTCTAAAATTCACCATACTGGGCCGTCCACGTTAGCCATGGGTTGACCCATCATTTCATAAATCAGGACGCTGAGTGTGGCCTGCTCCTTGTCCACCTGTCTCTAACATGCCTGCTATCCATGCCACCCTCTGTGCTGTCTGTTGTGTTTATAAAAAGATAAAGATAAAAGGGATAGGTTTTGGTGGATGTGTAGTCAGGTATGGGGGAAGGGGTGCCTCCACGGGCCAATGCTGAGGCATCCCTTCCCCCTGAGGGGCCAGCCACACGACGGTATAGTATAGAATAGTCTATTCAGGGCATGGGGAGGGGAGTTGAGAGGGTAGTACAGAGAAAGGCAGAGAGAGACAGAGACAGAGTGACAGAGAGAGAAAGAGAGAGAGAGAGAGAGAAAGAGAGAGAGAGAGAGAGAGAGAGAGAGAGGAATAGAGGAGTAGAGGTCAGCCATGAGCACATGAATAAAGAGAGGGGGAAAGGGCGCTGGAGAGGTGGTTCAGTGGTTAAGAGCACTGACTGCTCTTCCAGGGGTACTGAGTTCAATTCCCAACAACCACATGGTGGCTCACAACCATCTGTAATGGAATCTGATGTCCTCTTCTGGTGTGTCTGAAGACAGCTATAGTGTACTCATACAAATAAAATAAATAAATCTTTTTAAAAAAAAAGAGGGGGGAAGGGGATAGGGAGGGGGAAGAGGCGAGAGAACAGAATGGGAGCAAGAAGGCAAGAGAGAGCAGAGCGGGCATGCAGCCCCTTTTATAGTGAGTCACGCACACCTGGCTGTTGCCAGGCAACGGTGGGGCGGACCTTAGACAAAAAGGCGCTCCCTCTCCGCCCCCCTCTCTCTCTGCTGTTGCTTGCTTCACAGGGCTCCTTAATGATGATCTCCTATTGCCTCTCTCTCAATGACATGATGTAGGCTCAGTGGCCCCTCCCTACCCACCTGCTCTTCCTGTATTTTACACATTTCTGTCATTGTGTGTTGAGAAAAAGAGAAAGAGAGAGTGAGAGGGAGTGAGAAGAGGAATAAGGAAAACATGGAGGAAGGGAAATAGGAAAAGAAGGAAGAAAGAAGGAATGAGACAGAACATGGAATTCGGGAGTTTAACTGAATGATTACGTGTAGGTAATAATGGCCAGAAATCAACCTTGTGTCACAAGACCATACTCTATGACACCCCTTCACCTCTGGGAGAGAGAGTGACAACTGATTAGAAAAAAAAACACTCTTCTCTAAGCCCTTCCCTCTCTCTACGTACCCAGAAGAATCCTGAGCAGGTTTCAGTCTACAGAGAGACTGACATTCTTTTTTTTTGTTGTTTTGTTTTGTTTTGTTTTGTTTTGTTTTGTTTTGTTTTTAGAGACAGGGTTTCTCTGTGTAGCCCTGGCTATCCTGGAACTCACTCTGTAGACCAGGCTGGCCTCGAACTCAGAAATCCGGCTGCCTCTGCCTCCCAAGTGCTGGGATTAAAGGCGTGTGCCACCACTGCCCGGCGAGACTGACATTCTAAGGCACATTTTACACTAATGGCTTTATCTGGGGCCAAATGCTTTTTGTCTCTCTACCAAATATCAGGCACTTAACTGTGGGGTTTTGTTTGTTTGTTTGAGGTTTTTTGTCTATTTTCATGAATTTTTATTAAATCTTACAATGAATAGTATTTGGCTTAGCAACATCCTCTGCAAACTCTAATTTTTCACTGAGTTTTTTATTTCTAATGTTTTACTCAGTTTTCATTGAGTAGATACAGTATGAGAATGAAAACAAGAACTATTTACCAGTAGTTCTTGGCCCTTAGCCTTTTTGGCTCAGGCCTTGCCAATACAGTGAGGACCAGGTAGGTTAGTGGGGAAAGGAAAGGTTAGATGCCAAGTCCTATGTTCTGGTGACCTACAAACTAGGAATAGTTCCTTGAGTCTCACTCAGTGTCTCTGAGTCTCAGTTCCTCTACCTTTAGAATACAAACCACCACGCTGCACTGCCTTCTTTTGCTGTTGAGGAACAGGGCACGTGCTCACTGCATTATACATGCAGACATTCCCAAGGTTGCTTCCTTACGGGGATAACTGACAGTCCAAGACAGACCAGGATATGTTCTGTCCTTAAAGCCTAGCTAAACAGTCCTTGAGTCCACACAACAGGCTTGTGCAATGCCAGATGCCATGACATATAGCATTTAAATGAATTGATCTGCTGTTTCTGACCAGGAGGTAATTGGTGAAATGAGCTGTTGGGTGAGCAGATTTTCCCCTGTTCGTAAATGAGTTCTGATTGTGTAGAGGCGGCTTGAGAACCTATGCTTTGTCCCATCTGTAAGTGCAACCACCCAAGCCTCAGAGCTGGGACTTAGAAGCAGCTATCTACATGGCGTCTCTTCCTTTCCGTCACCATGATTAATTTCCAGTGTCCTACAGCAGCCCTCAGCTTAGGCACAGACTGGAATCACCAGGAGATTCTGATTGGACTGGTCTGGAGCGTTTGAATAAAAGATGCTGAAAATGTTCATGGATGTGCCCAAGTCCAAGAAACCTCACTGAACAAGAAAGATTCAATTACATACACATACAGATCTCTGAAGGTTCCAGAATCAAGGCAACATACAGGTAAGGAAGCCAACCAACTACCAATGACACCACAAGCAGAAATGATAAGATACGGGTCAGAATCTTAAAAGAACCATAGAAATCAGTTGCAGAAGGAAGAGACACTGTTTTGTCAGTGGCTGCTGCTGCTTAATCTCCAGCCACACTGCTGGCCCCTCCCACCTACAACCCTGGGAAGAGTGTGGTGATACTGGTGACCCACCTGTGTCCCATCTGCATTGAGCACGCCCTTTTTGCAGACCAACAAAGGTCCCACAAGCCCTGCACTAGTGTCCTTGATCGGCTGGACCGCTGAGAAGTAAACATAGGTCAGGCATGGGGGGTCGTCATCTGTCGGGCTGACGCTTTCCGGCACTGTCCACCTATAGGTGAAGGTTTCACCTGGCTTGACATGAGCCCCTGGTTTCAGAAATCCTGAGGATATAAATGAAAGTTTCACATAGCCAACAACAGCAATCAGGCTGGGTCCCCAGCCCTGGCAGCTCTCTCTGTGATATATTTTAAAAAAGGAAGGCTGTTTTTCCTTACAAATTCTACTCTGGTCCTCAGATGCTATTTTATGAAATAGAAGTTAAAACTGAAATGTTCTCCTCTTTGCAGATTATATCCTATATTGTATTCGTGCCATGTTTAGCTGACATTAAAAGGATTATAGTATTCCATTTACACAATGAAATACAAATCTGTAAGATACCACCAAGTGTATATGAAATATATCATACTTAGTCCTGTCAAAGGCACCTGGAAAGCTAAGCAAGAATCCTATCTTTAGGGGCTGGAAAGAGGGCTCAGCAGTTAAAGGCATGTACTGCTCTGGCAGAGGACCAGAGTTTCCCGACATATGTGTATCAGGTGGTTCACAACTGTCTGTAACCACAGCTGCAGGAGATCCAATGCCCTCTTCTGTTCTCAATAAGGATGTATGGACTGCATGAATACATGCACAAACATGCATAAATAAGAATTTAAAAATAAATTGTTAAAACAGAGCCCTATCTTTAACAAGCCTAAAATATAAGGGGGAGGAGTGCCGGTTTAGTAATTCAATCAAATAACAAAAGCAGGAGTGTGTGAACAAGTTCCCAGGGTTCCGAGCTGCAAACGGGCAGGTCTGGTCTCTCTGATTTGAGAAAGGCTATGAGCTCACTCTGCATCTGACTTATGCTCTTCAAAGAGTTTCCCAGTGAGTTTCCTGAATAGCAAAGTGGAAAATGGTGTTAACTGTGACCTGTCCCCTCCTATCGCAGTTACTCTGAGCATCATGAATTGAGGGTGAGGAAGGCAGGCAGGGGTGCAATGATCACAGGAGATAGGGTGGGTCTGAGGGAGCATCTCCCTCCTCTGTTCTGCATGAACTCTCAGCATCACCATAAAGCTCGCTTTCCACTGGGCCTGGCTCCATTCTAGACCGTAAAGAGTTATCTCCAGTGGCCATGATGCCAGTATAGGGGGAGGGGGGAAGACATGTGCACCTCTGGAGTCTCTCGTGAGCAGTATCAGCAACATAAAGGTAGTTCCTGCCACTCCTTGTGTGCACAGAGAGTCTGTGCTTTCTGCTCTGTGAGGGGCAGAGGCTGTAGATGTTAGCCCACAACATTGACTTTTAATAAATATCTGCTGGTGGATACACACAGAGAACACATGTGACATGTGACAACTGAATGGTGAGATCGGATTTTACCCTCAGGCCTCATCTCACCAGCAGAATCTCCTGCAACTCTCAGCAGACACGCTCTCCATGTTGGAGAACTGGAAGAGATTGTGGAATCAGTCTTTTTGTCACTGAGGGAAAGGCAAAAAACCTAACGTTTCCTAAGAGATGACTGTAGGCTTAACCTAGGCCTGAATGCGCTCAGTCCTGCCTAAAGCCCTGTGAGGTTATTAATATAATCTGTAATTAATAGGCAAGAAGAACCACATTCACGGAGTTTAGGAGCTCGCTCTGAATTCGGAAAGAAGGAACCAACTTGTCTCCTTCTTGTGCGTATGGTGAATATACTTGTTCATATGGGGGTGGGATGCATGTGTGAGTGCATTCACTGAGAGGTCAGAGGTCAACTTTGGCCATCTTTCTCGATCATTCTCCACCCTATCTTTTGAGACAGGGTCCCTCATTGAACATGTAGCTCACTGATTTCTACAGTGGCCACCCAATGAGCTTCAAGGATCTTCTTTTCACAATACTTCTACACACACACACACACACACACACACACACACCAATGCCGGAGTCATGCATATGTTCCATACTGCTCTCAGCTTTCACATGGGTACTGGGAAGCCAAATGTAGGCCTAGAAGCTTGATGCAAGCATCTACCCGCTGAGAACTCCTGTCTCTTGTTCCTTTCCTCTCTCACACTATTTCCTTCAGAAGTTCCATTGGGGCTTACCATCTACATTCGGAGCTGCATCCGATGCCTTGTCATAGAACACACCATGGGGTAAAATGCTGTAGACCTTGTCAGCTTTGTTGGCAAAGGTCACTAGCAGGGTGTCACCCACCTCTGCCTTGATGACTGGACCTGGGAAGCAAGAGAAGAGGATGAAAAGAAATGAAAAGAGATGAAGAAGAAAATCAGAGCGAGCAGAAGAGTCACGCTGCAGAGATCTCTGCTCCCAGGTGAGCACACCCCCTTTGAAACATCAGGATGCGTGTACCAAGAATTCCAAGATGGGCTTCTGAATCAGAGGGCATCTTTCGTCTACTGAAAGTGGCATCAACATACTCCGTGTACCGAGCCTTCCAATATTTTCCTCCTATTCTGTTGTCAGCTTGTGTGAAGTACACTGCAGAGTCACTGTGGAAAGATGTGGGAATCTGAGAAGACTAAAATGCCTAATTTCACAATTGCAGAGTACAATGAATGACACTGCTTCTGATTCATGCTAGCTCCTGCGCTCTTAGTGTATCCAAGATGTCACTACCCAAGACTCTGTAAGTCATTAAGAGATCACAGCCACTTTTTAAAAAAACAACTTGAAAAGAGGCTAGGAGCACTGGCTGCTCTTCCAGAGGACTCGAGTTTGGTTCCCACCCTTCACATGGTGGCTCTCAGCTCTCTGCAGCTCCAGTTCCAGGGGCTCTGACACCATCTTCTGCCCTCCACAGGCATCAAGCTTGCACATGGTGCGCAGATATACATAGAGGCAAACTACCTCTATACATAAAATTAATTTTTATTTCAACTTGGAAACTATTATGTGCTGTGGAAGCCAAGAGGTTCAAGACTGGGGAGGTGGAGATTTCAGATAAGAGGCAACACTAGACTTGGGTTTCACAGCATTTAACTAGACATGGAGGCAAAGGACAGAGAGGCTGTGTAGCTTACACAAGAATGCCATTAGACCACAATGGCTTATCTCTATACAGAGTCCTGCCTTGTTCTCTCCCTGATACTGTTCGACATGGGCATTCTGTAGCTCAGTGCCTCAAATGGCCCTGACCACCACTGTTTGCACATAGGAAGTGCTAAGGAAATATTTGATAAAAACAAAACAAAAAACAAGTGAGTGAGTGAATGAGTTAATGAATGAGTGAGTTAATGAATGAGTGAATGAATGGGAATGAGTGAGTGAGTGGAATGAATGGCTAATGAATGGGCAAGAGAACCAGTGAGTGAATGAATCTGTGAGTGAATACATTAACTGAATGAGTGATGACTGAGTTAATGAATGAGTGAGTGAATGTCGTTTTCTTGAGTTTTGATTTAGCCAACAACCATGAATAACCACTCTCTCAGTTCTCAGCAGTATCCACAATAAGAATTCTAGCAGCTCTGACATCATAACATCTGCCATCTGAGACACAGTGAGATCACAGGGAAAAGCCAGATGCACACTGCTCTGGAGAGGGACTTAGAAACACCAGCGGAGTCCTTACCTGCCAGATGTATTCAGGGGAAATCCAGTGAATTTGTCATAGCCTTGGGGACCATAATCCCAAAGGACCTTTTCAGCTGCTATGAAGTAGTGCCTCTGTTGACCCCGCATCTTCGGGTGAGGAGCATTACCCCTGCAGTTGCCCACGCTGTACTGTCCCAGCATTCCAGCTGCAGAGGGAGGAGACACACAAGCATAGATAAAACGCCCAGGAGAAATGGAACAGGTTTGACCTCATCAGCACTTGAAACTTATATAGAAAACTGGATGATAAACAAAGTTAGCAAGAAAGGGTAAATGGAGGGAGTTAATGTATTTACATGCAATAACTATTTAAAAAGTAAAAGTTAATCATTTTAAACATTAAAAAAAATTCCCAATAGAAAATCGATGGGGGGCAGAAATGGGTTGTTCAGAAAAGAAATGACACCAGCCAGTAAACAAATGGAAAAGTCCTGTCTCAACTGCAATTATGCAGTGCCATTGTTCATTGATAGCAGAGATACAATCTAATAGCCGTAGTTCCCAGGGTTGTCAGACAGATGGAGGGAGGGCAGACATGCTCACACGCTGTGGGTGGATGAGCAACAATACAGGTAGGGAATAGAGCAATATGTGTCTGAAGCTTAAAAAAAAATCCTACTATGATACAGGAATTCCAAATCCAGGAATTTAAGATGCATTTGTAAATTGTTATAACAGACAGAAGTGCAAGCAGGCGTGCTCAGCAGCACGGGGGCAGCAGTGGTCATCGGGCTGTGACATCGGAGGCCCCAACACTGATAAAGTCACTCTGCTCACTTACAAGGAAACACTGCTGAAATACACGAATGAGTAGGAAAATGAGCTACCGGAAGCGGAAATAGACCAGCGACATCTCAGAAAATATAGTGAGACCTCTAGATGGGACAGTTGGTTTTAAAAAAAAGAATCCAATTACAGGAGTGGAGAGATGGCTCAGTGGTTAAGTGTACTCGCTGCTCTTGTAGAAGACTTAGGTCTGGTTCCCAGCCCCACCCGGTAGCTCACAGCTGTCTGTAACTCCAGTTGTGAGGGATCCAACGCCTCCTTCTGACATAAAGATGAACGAAGGGAAATTCAAGGCTTGGGTGGGGAACTGACTCCTGTCCTTAGCAAGGACTTTTCTAGCATCAAATGTGAATTGTTTCATTTCCAGTCACTGGGAAAGAATATGGACTTTTTCAGTTTGCATGGCCTTTTGTGCCTTCATCCATCCAGTCCCTCCCCACACATCTAGGCTCATCTTACAGGCCACGCCTCAGGAACCCCACAGACTTCTCTGCAGTAGTGAGTAGCACACCCATGGGGAATGTATGTCACACACTTGGTGTACATTGTAAAACTTGAAGTACTAGTTTCAAAGTTCCTTAAAGGCTTCAAATTAACCTTAAGAACATTATAATAAACATATGTGGAGGATGCTAAATGCACACTGTGTTTTGCCGATGCTAAATAGTTCGATGCATATGGTAATCTATTTCAGAGACCCTGTGACTGTGGTAGAACACGGTCCTGGATTGGTGGTCCAGGACGGTAGGCCCCATCTTGAGCCTCTCCACACCAGCCTCCATCCAGCTTACCCTGCAGGTGGTCACTGACTTGGCAGGTTACCATCCATTTCCCAGGATTCTCCACTATCATTTCTGTTGTGAGGAAGGTAGCCGGAAACAGGTTGACAACATCTGTCCGGTGCCCTCTGGTGATGAAGGTGTTACCGTAAAAATAGATGGAATGGATGTCTATCTCATTCCCCATCCCAAACAGGTGCCAGGACACGGATTCGCCAACACACATCTCAGGCTCCGGCAAGTTTCCAAAAAGAAATCCATTGAGGGCTGCAAACACAAACACACCAGTGGAAGACACTCCCCTGCAGATGGAAGCAGGACGGAAGCTAGACAATCCGTGTGTGGGTCATTGCTATAATGTTTCCTTGCAGCGAGCCCCAATCTAAATGAATCCCACTATTTAAAGTGCTGAGAATAAGGGACCACGAGTGCTGAGTCCTAAATGGGACATCTTTACCAACCCTCCCCTGGAAGAGCTCAGAAAGCACTGTGATAGAGTGACCAGACAGGAGGGTGCTGTGAAATGCTGCCTTCTGGATGGGGTGTGGCCAAGGCACTCATGAGCACCTAACATCCGTAGTATTTGTACAGGATTAACACTTCAACACCCCAGCATAGGTAAGGATAGGCAGTCAGGAGTGTCAGGTGTGTGGGTACGAAGGGAGGGAGAGCCCCTTTACTCTGGGAGTATGGTCATTGGTAGGTTGCCCAGTAGGTGGCCGTGCCATGCTCATGCATATATGGGAAGTGTTGACTGGACTTGGTAAGTTAAAAACAGACAAATTTTAAAAGGAAGATATGAAGTTGGGACAGAAATATGATGGAGATCCTCAGATAAAGGAGTAGAGTGGATATGACCAAGATACACTATGTATAATTTGTAAAAATTTTAAAGAATAAATTGAAATATTATCGTGGGGCTAGAGAAATGGTTCAGTATGTAGGAGCACTTGCTGTTCTTGAAGAAGACCTGATTTGATTCCCAGCACCTCAACTGTGGCTCACTCTAGTTCCAGAGAATCCAATGCCTCCTTCTGGCCTCCTCAGGCACATGCTTTTAACATCTTCCTAAAACATTGTTTTCCCTCTATTTTCTATACCGCTGTCTTGTCTGTAACCTGTGTATATGGCCTTTCTTTTCTTCCTCAGACTATTGGGATTCAGAGTGTGTTGTGTCTTATACCAAATCACTGGCATCCAAACCCACACATCTTGCAGAATGAGGTCTAGGGTTTCCATGGATCTTGCTTCCCTGAGGTACTCATCATACAGAAAGCCCTGTTATGTACCATGGTACACACTCACCATGCATCTTGTTGCTCCTCTGGAAAACAGCATCACTTTTGTCAACGGAATTTGGATTAGTGCAGAATTGCCTAATGTTGTCATCCAGGTACCAGCTCTGGTTCTCATCCACAAGAGTGAACATGATTACAAACTCTCGGTCCACATCAATCCTCGCCCCTGAGTATCTGTTCAGTACACCTTTAAGGAACAGAAGAGGTAAACTAAACCCTAGGGGTAGGCCCCTCTCCTGACAGCAGTGTTCAGTAAACTCGACAGGGATAATCAAGGAAAATCTACATCCCACAACATACAAGCAGAAGCCAGCTCTGGCACAAATGACAAGGCTATAGAAAAGTCACAAAGCAGAAGTCTTGAGCACTGAGAACATAGAGGACAGGCTACTCCCTAAGAATCAACACAGCTGGGAAGAAGCTTTTGGGGGTGGGGACTGCCTACCTTCCTTACACACCAGCAGAGGTCCGATTAGCCCAGAACAGATATCCTTAGGGGCATCAATGTGCGAGTGGTACACCCAGGTCAGGCAGTTGGCATCTGCTGGAGCAGGTGCATATTCTTCTCTCACTGGCCATACATAGGTGTAGTTTTTGCCAGGGGGGACCATGTCATCCTCCTTGTTCCTTCCAGACGTCCCATCTGGGTATAAGGCTCCTTTCAGCCAAAAGAAAAGGAAAAATGACATTAAAACCCAGAGATTTTATGTTTCAGTGGAGAGGGCAGAGCTTTGAAATCAAATGTAAATAAATTTAAATGTATTTGCTCTAGAACTTGAGGTGAAGCCCACTTAGTAACCTGGTTTTCACTGGTAAAGCTGGAAGGCTGAGATCTACCCTGAAAAGATAGGAGTGCTCAGTGAGGAAATGCACACAGAGGGCTTCTCCCAGAAACAGTCATCCTAATAAAGACGCTGGTGATCCTGCTGTGCTGAATCAATCATACAGTAGGTAAGGTGTGGAAGGCCACCCTGTGCTACATTTCATCACTAAAATTTCTGCATGGAATTTTTCAGTTAAGGAAAGCTCAGTGCATGAAATCATGTGACGATGTGTGCAGAAGGCAAGTGACCAATCAGTGCATAGTATCATCATCAGATGATAATGGATCAGCTTCATAATGGTTTTAGGGGCCCTGAAGGACCAGGAATTTCAGGTCTTACCCTGAAAATGACTTTCCCTATTATTGAAAAGTACAGAGAACTATTAGGGACAGAGAATGAGATGGACATGCTCCAGGTCCACTGCCATCACTCAATGGTTCATCCATCAATAGTGAACTGGATATAGACCACATGCTAATGAAAAGGGCTCATATTACAAGCCAACATCAAATAAGACGACAACTCTAAGCAGAGATGTGGTTCAAATCTAATGTTATATTCTTAACAGTTTTTAACCATAAAAGTGTAATTTGATGTTTAGAGAAGGATATGAGAAGAAAACAATAGTTAAAGCTACTGTATACCAAGGATCATGGTCCTGAGGACTGAAGCCAGGACCTCAAGCATGCTAGGCTCTACCACTGAGCTACAGCCTCAGACAGACAACATCTGTTCTTCAGTGTAACCCAATATAGTACATACCACTATGTATTTCATAAGTAAACACTTCCCCACATAGGTGAGTGAGATTTGAAACAATTTATGTCTGACTTTCTATCAAAAACATTGAGGAGAGGGTCTATGGGCCGCTTTGATACTTATTCCTTCAACTAAATTTCTTTTTGATACATTCAACAACTGTAGGCTACATAACACTTAAAGATAAAAGCCAGAAATATCTGTTGATAAAGTCAGAGGAATTTTCCATAAAAAGGCAAGATATAAATTTGATTAGTTAGATCCTGTCAAGAATAAGGTAATATTTGGGTTATACTGTTAGACATAGACTTAATGTACATTAGGGTAATATGAATATGTTATGTTATTTCTTTCTTCTGTAAAAGGAAAATTAACAATTGCTAGTGAGAGGTTCTGAGAGAAAAATCATGTAAGAGTCCATTCTATATAATACATTACATATGTAATACATTACATTTTCAGTGTTTTCAAGAATAAATGCAAAGGCAGTCTTTTTAAAATGAGTTCTGCATTGTCTTTCAATAGAGATGAGGGTATTTAAACAAGGCCGTGTTTACTCAGAGTTAGACCACTGTGGTTTATTACTTTTAACTTGATAAAGGATTTAATTTTACAAAGAAATAAAATAAAGAAAAAATCCAGAAGGCTATTCTCTATCAACTAACTCCCAGAGTCACCTTAAAGAGTCCCTAGGTGATTCCTATGGTGACTTTCCCCACTTTTCCTCTTCAGTCTGTATTTCTAGCTCTTTCAACTTTACCTGCCATTCATCATCATGTGAATTCTCAAAATAAAATACAATGCTGGCTTCATCTTCTCGTGCCCAGCACACCACCCTTCATGACTGTACCCCTCGCCACAATGCCATCCGCTGGGCACATGGGTCACCTTGGCTTTAAGACACCTGAACTTCATGGCTGCACTTTGTGCTGACACCTTTCTATGTGGCATTTCCCAGAGCCTTTCCTAGAATGCGAACATTGTGCATTGTTACCTGTCAAGCCTGCTTTTTAGCCAGCCTCCCGACGCCATAGTCACTGATAGCCAAAGCCAAAGGTCTAAATCAAAAGCCCTACTCTGCCTGCCTCCCTTTCCCTCCCCCTCCGCTGGTTCTCACATTCATCCATTCTGCCCCCTGTGCCATCACAGTACTCACCCAAACTGTCACCTATGGTCACTTCCTAGCTGGCTTTTCTGCATCATTTGCCTCTCTGGTAATAGTTCTCTTTCTCATCTCAGCTCTAGTGCTATCATTCCTTGCTTAGTCATCCCACAATCTTTCTTGAATGCAGAGATGAAGATCAAACGTGTTCTGTGTGGATCTTCACAATCAGCATGGGCTGGCTCAAGCGACCCTGAACCCTCTGAACTAAGTCAGTTCTCCAAGTGCATTCAGAGCAAGGACAGCAAAGCCACTGAGATTAGACAGCCTAGAATCAAACCTTCTCTCGATCATGTCGTAGCTAGATGGCCTGGCAATCTCCTTTTTAAAAAAAATGAATTTCAGCCTATAAAATATAAAAATTATAACACCTACCACATAAAGTCATGGGGGCTTATGTGACATAACATCTAAAAGGTCCTGTTACTGTGCCTGGAATATGGTAACTAGTCAAAAAACAGTGCCTATTGCTTGGTCATAACATTGCTTACATTTAAAACATGTATAAATGGCAGAGTACACTCGCAAGCACTTAACTAATCTATAGCTTTCATGTTAGACTATAAAAGCCACAGACTAGGGTTTATTAGTACTCATTGTACCCATGGGGTCTACACCAGTGCCTGCCGTGAGGGCTGCTTCACACATGTCTGTTGAAGAAAGAATGACTCCATGCTATTGCCTTATGGAATCTTTATCCAAAGCCCTGTAAGTACGATGTATGGCTGGGTTCACACATGAGCAGACACAGGAGGCAGATGTGAGGGGAGTCGACTGATGGACATGCGACTTGTCTTGAAGCTTCAACTGGGGTCCCTGTTCTTGCTTTGATTATGAAACACATATGGGTATGAATCACAACTCTTTGATTCGAAATTCACTGTGTGAGCTTTGTTCCTATGGAGAACTTCTGGTGGCTGCCACTGAAATGGAGGGGCCAGAGTCCCACAGAAAGGCTTGGTGCCAGTTTTCATGAGGAAAAATATCATTTCAGATCCAAAATGAAGTCTGAATAGAAAGTAAGAAAATGATGCTGGTCCCACGCACTGGTCGGCTTCTGAACTCCTTTCTCTACTCTTCCCCTGGAAGAACACCTAGGAGGTGCTGACTATGTGGTCATTCACTGTTGCATCCTACTATGCACCCAGCAGTGTCTGGTTCACAGTAAATACTAAGTGACATTAAGCAGAGACCTCAAGACTACAAAGCTTGTTCCGAGAACCAAGATAGAAATCGATCAAAGGCAAAGGAGGTCAGCAGATCCAGACGACATTAAGGCTGGAGGGCACAGAGCTGCTGGGAAGCTTATTCTCAGGTACAAAGGTCTTGTTGATTCCCAGGATGGGGATAGGGTTGGGGGGTGGGAGGTAACTACAATGTGGGACTTTCAATGTTATTTAGAAGGGAGGAATGATCTGGGGAGCAAGAGGAAAGTATAATGATGTGTCTGTCTAAAGTCATAGTGATGCTTGGAACAAACAGATCCCTGGCCGGCTAACAGTGAGACTGTCTGTACACAAAGAGAAACACAAGGAAGGATGGCTCAGTGGTTAAAAGCACTTGTTGCTTTTGCAGAGGACCTGTGTTTTGTCTCCATCAACCACATAGGGTAGCTCACAACTAAGCAACTCCAGCTCCAGAGGGTCTGATGCCTTCTTTTGTCTAATTTGAGCATGCACACATGTACACACACACACACACACACACTTAAAAATAAAATAAATATATATGTTTTAAGAGGAACTGTAAAAAGAGAAGAGACAAAGGACCTACCAGAAAGTCAAAGTGAGGGTAGATGAAATAGCTGGAATCTGGAGGACACTGTCCGATCCACTTATAGCCCAGGACCCCCTGCCTCAAGACACCAAACCACAGCCTCTGTCCAATGACTTACTGGCCACTTAGCTACGCAGACCCGAAAGTCTAGTCTTTAAAGTAAAATCCAAAAATGAATGAAGCATAACGAGGATACTTTATCAGGAAAACGGATCTGAAGACTGGGTCTGGCACCTCTCTAAATAAAGATAAAAGCAAACAACAACCTGAAAAAAATCACAATCCAGACCTGCTAATGTTTTTTTGGACCATCCAGTTTTCAGTAGAGAAGTGTCAAATGGCTTGTAGCAACATGTATCATGCACAGGCTTGATTACAAATATTTCAGGTCAGGTAATATAGAAGGGGGACCTGCAGGGTCTCCTGGCCTCCGTTTCCAATCCTAATGGCAGCATTGAGGAAATCCTCCTGGAAACCAGGACAAAGCTGGGGTGAACCTAGAGTTCTCACTGTGATAGTCCACCTGGGTCCTACACACCACAGGATACTAGCATGGTCCCTGGGTAACTGCACTTGCTGTTTAGCTGTATACAGAGTTCTTAACTTAGTAAGATGACAAAATCAACATTATAATGGTGTGTGGTAACACATATGCTATCATTTAGTTGACATCTCAGACTGACACGATTTTCTTTGTATATTAGATATAAATAGCACAAATGTTCATTAATATCCAGGTGATGATAAATGTAGTATTTGAACGTTACTCGTAACCTTAATCCAGTTAAAACACTGTATGTCAAAGGAATAAACAACACTGCTATTAAAATCTCTATACTGAGGCTGGAGGGATGGTTCAGCAGTTAAGAACTCTGGCTGCTCTTCCCAAGCACCTAGGTTCAGTTCCTAGCACTGACTTACAACTGCCTGTAACTCCAGTTCCAAGGAATCTAATGTCCTCTTCTGGCTTTTGCTGGCACCAGGTAAGCTTACGGTGTGCAGACGTACATGCTGGTAAAACAGCCATATACCAAAAAGAAAGTAATAAACACAGTTCTAAAATGTGCTACATTAAGGGGTTTGTCCAAAGGATCATTATGTCCATATAGCCAACATTACATTCAAGAAAGTATTACATGTTTAATTTAAATGCACTGAGGGTGTCTTCAAAGACCTTTCACCCATGTGAACTGTTGAGTGATAAGTAGAAAGCAAGGCCCCTACAAACTCCACTCTACAGTTCTTGCTTTTGCACAATGACTCCAACACAGCTGTCTGTCATCACCTGGGCCAGCTGTCTGTCATCACCTGGGCCAGCTGTCTGTCATCACCAGGGCCAGCTGTCTGTCATCACCTGGGCCAGCTGTCTGTCATCACCTGGGCCAGCTGTCTGTCATCACCAGGGCCATCCATTTTGTTGCAGATCTCAACTCTGTCCCCCCTACTCTTCATCACTCTGGATGGTGGGTTTAATATCAGCATTTGTGATTGATTTGGGGGTGTCCTTAAAATTGGCCTTAATGAAGGCATATCTACTTTACTGGACTGGAAACAGAAGAACTTAACATTTTGCCTTCTGAAAGGACTGAGTCAAAACCAAAGTGCTCAGAGCCTTTGAGTATCCACGCCCAATGTTTTCCACACCTAGCATCTCCTTATATTTCTACTCTCTGGCATCTTTTCCTTATCCTTCCTATAGCATGATTTAGTTTTTAATGAGGCATAGTTGGAATCTATTACAATATTTAGCACAGATTTAAACACTGGAGAATAGTTCACAGACAAGCACTCAAGAGAAAGAATAAAAGTATGTGGCTATGTGCTTTGCCAGGGCAATGATTCTGAAGGCTGCCTCTTTGAAGCTGTACATATCAAAGACCATGATGATATCACAAGAAAAATATTCTATATGCATGTAGACATGGAAATTGTTAGCAAAGTATTAGCAGATCAAATCCATCAATATTTAAACATTTAAGACATTTAATATCTCATGGCCAAATAAGATTTACCCTCATGATATCAAAGTTGCAAATTAATTAATGTAACATATAAACAGATTCAGGGAAATATCACAGTCACCTCAAACAAAGCAGAAATGCATTTAATGACATCCAGCATTCCCAAGAAAAACTCTGAGCCACCTAGGGATAGAAGACTTCTTCCTTAACTCAATAAAAGGCCACCAGGGTAGCCCCATGGCTAACATCTGTTGGGAGCCGACTCCTAGCAAAAAGCAGCTATCATCTTTGTAGCCATCTCGAGCCATATACCCTGACAAGACACTTGTTTTCAACAGCCCACAACAGCTGAGCACACTCTGATAAACATCTTGTTTTTCTCACATATCTTGTTTTGTTGTTTAATGCCCCCAGTTGCAAGGTGCACGTGGTAAAGTGTCTTCCGCTGCATTCCCCTGCTTATGCTTATATATAATTCCCTTTCAGTAAATTTTCTTTCAGTAAATGAGACTTGAACAGACTCTCTGTCTTGTCTCCATTCTTCCCATCTCTCCGTCCCCACTCTCTCCCTTGCTAGACCCTGACCCACAGACTGGAGCAGCAGCTCGGGCCGGGACAAACATCATGCATAATTAAAAGGAAAACTAGGGGCTGGAGAGATGGCTCAGCGGTTAAGAGCACTGACTGCTCTTCCAGAGGTCCTGAGTTCAAATCCCAGCAACCACATGGTGGCTCACAACCATCTGTAATGAGATTGAATGCCCTTTTCTGGTGTGTCTGAAGACAGCTACAGTGTACTCATCAATAAAATAAATAAATAAATATTAAAAAAAAAGGAAAACTAACTGCTTTCTTACAAAAACTGAGAAAAAGACAAGAATATCCTCTCTTGCCACTACTATTATTAACTTATCCTGAAGTTTTGCCAATTTAATAAGTAAAATAAGGGTTAAATCATCTTTATTCATGATGATGCTACATTCTCAAAGTACAGGAAACCTACTGTTTACGAATGAGCAAGTTCACCCAGGCAGGAAGACACAAGACTAATGCACAACAGGAACTCTGGCTAACACTACCAACAAACCATCCAAGAGAAGCCAAGAAAGTTGCTTTCCTTAAGGAATAAGACGTCTAGGGTTCTGGGTGTTTTGTTTTGTTTTGTTTCTCAAGACAGGGTTTCTCTGTGTAGCCCTGGCTGTCGGGGAACTCACTCTGTAGACCAGGCTGCCCTCAAACTCAGAAATCCACCTGCCTCTGCCTCCCAAGTGCTAGGATTAAAGGCGTGCACCACCACTGTAAGATGTCTTGGGTTTAACAAGAGGAACTACAGTTGGAAGCAAAGTTGAAGGTGCTGTCAGGAGTTGATGAGGTTCCAAACTCCTGCTCTTCAGGGTAGCATCAAGATGTCAAGTCACAACTTTTCATTTTGTATGGCTCTTTTTAGTTATGTATTTATTTTAAATCAGCATACAATGTCGTGGGATTCATTGTGACATTTGCATGCACACATTATTCTTATTAGCCCTCCTCACCTCTCCTCAGCCCCCTGTCCCCTACTTGTCTCTTACTCCTTCAGATTTGCTCCCTTCTACCTTTGTGTCACATAGATTCCGTCATCCTCTCTTTTTCTCTCCTCTCCTTTAACATCTCTCCTTCCTTCTCCTCTCATGTTCCCCTTTCTAGGTTCACAACCTACACCCCTACACATACACAGACACACAGATACATACACACGGGACAAATCTCACTTGAGCATGGGACGTTCACTATTTTCAATACTGCTGGGTTTAAATTGTTGACAATTACTGTGCCTAGGATCTGTGTGTGAGGAAAACATTACAGTCTTTGCCTTTCAGAGTCTGGCTTGTCTTGTTTAACATGATGGTGTCTAGCTGAATCTGTTTTCCTGCAAATATTCATTTTTCTCTACAGCTAAGACCCCATTATTTAATATCACATTTTCTTTATCTATTCAGGAATCTTGGCTGCTTCCATGTTTTAACTTTGGGGTGATTATTTTTAAAGGGAAGATGCTGATTTCTCCTCCATTAATCATTAAGTTTATGTTACCTTCATAAAAAAATTATCCCAGGTGTCTTGTTTAATTGACGAGGATATCCAATAACCAAAAACTCTTAAAGAAGAATAAAGTTGAAGGGGTTATAATATTACTCAATTTAAACTTTTTACTATAAATACTCAATAATCTAGAAAGTATAGTCCTCATGCAAAGATAAACATAGGTCAATAGCACACATCGAGGCCCTCAATGAACTCCCTTCACTTAAGCTCATTGATGATTGAAAATAGTCTGTGACTCATTGATGTCTGCTTCCCAGGACCTACTGCGTACCTGATCAGTCATCTCTGAATAAACTGTGCATTGTCATGAGCAAAGGTGAACTGAGCCTGGGAGTAAGACTGTGTATGCTTATAACCCCCACACTTGGAAGACTGACTCAGGACTGATCACAGGTTCAAGGCTGGCCTGGGCTACAAAGCAACAATCGAAAAAGAAACAAAAGAAGTCAATCAAGGTCCTGTAATCACATGAGTGAGGGCCTGGCCTGGTCATTGTACTGAGTTTTAACAAGAACCCAGCAGGGTTAAGGGCCAAGGCCTGCCACATTTGTACACAGGAAGGGCAAGACAAAAGACCAGTGTAGCGATGGGGGAGCAGGGCAGCGTTCGGGCTGTGAAATGAATAAATAAATTAATGGGGGAAAATGGGAAAGCTATGTATAAATAGATCTTGTAACTTGAGTAAAAAATAAAGCTATACAGGATACACAAAATAAAATTTTTGCCGGGCGGTGGTGGCGCACGCCTTTAATCCCAGCACTTGGGAGGCTGAGGCAGGCGAATTTCTGAGTTCGAGGCCAGCCTGGTCTCTGAACTCAGGACAGCCAGGGCTACACAGAGAAACCCTGTCTTAAAAAAAAAAAATAAAATAAATAAATAAATAAATAAAATAAAATAAAATTTTTAAGAAGTGGCCCGAGTGCAGTGACGGGAGAGATCAGTTGACAGCATCTGCATCAAACACACTGATGTCACCAGCGGTGAGAACACAGTCCACGCACTCGTCCCTGTGGATCATGTTTTCTTATTTACACAATGTCCATGATGAGCTGTGGGGAGGAGTGCTTGAAGTTTTGAGAGAATAGTTGACAAGTGTTGGGTTAGAATTTGAGGACAGTGCCAGAACAGTGCAGATTGGTCTCTGCCCCCAGGAAAACCTGTTCTAAGGTACAGACAGGTACAAACAGTGACCAAAACCAAAATGATACCTTTTATTGTACCAGCTTGGCAACTACTTCGAAATAAGCCCAACACAGGAGACATACTTGTAAGACAGGGCCCAGAGAACACTTCCTGAAGAAGGGACTTATGGATGACTTAGGTGGTTCTAGTAATCCTCTGAACTGAGTTTAAACAAATCTATTTTCTGAGGCAGGGGCTCATGATCTTCACAGATCCTCTAAATAGTTAGTGGCATAAATATACAAGCATTTTTATAATACATGCATATATATTACACATGTAATATTTATTATACATATAATACATATATATGATATATATATATATATATATCATATATATATATGATATATGAGAGAGAGAGAGAGTTCAAAAGTAGCCTAGGCTAGCCTTGGATTCACTATATATCTAAGGATGGTCCTCCTGCCTCCACCTCCAAGGTGCTAGGATTACAGGTGTCCACCATCTTTATGAGATGCTAGAAATCAAACGGTTGTAAGTGTGTGTTAGGCAAGGTTCTGTCAACTGAGCTATGTCCTTGGTCATGCGGTATGTTATATGTGATGGCCAGTGTTCATTGTCAACATGATTGAATTTAGGGAGATGTGTTTGTGGACATCCCTATGAGAATTTGTCTTAACTGTAACTGAGGTACTTAAAAGTGTGTAGTACCATTGCATGGTGGACCTGAAATTTCCCCTAATGTCAAAAGCTTGTGCTCCTGAGGTGAAGTGATATTTCTCTGGCGAAGCTAAGGGGTAGAGCCTAAAGGAAGGTCTTCAGGTCACTGAGGGGACAGTGAACCCAATTCTTTCTTCCTGTCCCCTTTTCCCCTCTCACCATGAAGCAAGTGGTTTTACCAGATCACACATTCCATATCGGGATATGCAGCCTCCTATGGACCCAACAGCTGCAGGCCAATAGATATAACTGAACCTCCCAAACTGGGAGCCAAAATAAATCCTGTCTTTCTTTTTAGGGGTTGGTTCATCTTAGGTATTTGTTACCACAATGAAAACCTAAGACAGTTACAAAAATATATACTTGATAGAAAATCTTCATATCTCAAAAGTCTAGCACAAAACTGCTTCATTATTCAAATTGACAAGCAATCAAGAAACTCCTGAGGGCCGAGAAGAAAGAGAGAATTGTACACAAAGAAAGCCGCAAAAACTGCAGGGGAGACAGGCAGCACTGAGATAGCCATTCTATAGCCTAGGCTGGGACTGCCAATGAAAACAAGCTGCCTTCAGTCAGTGTTTCCTGATACTCCTGAAGGGCATGTAGGAAAGCCAGTCAGCTTGAGGGGGAGTGGGGGCTCAGAACCCTGTTCACTGTAAACATGAAGAAGAAAACAGAGGCTGGGGATGTAGCTCAGGTGGTTGTGTCTTCCTCTGGCATGGATGAAACTGAGTTCAGTCCTCAGCACCACATAAAACCAGGAGTGATGTTGTACGCTTGTAATCCCAGCACTTGGGAGCAGAGGTGACAGGACCAGAAGTCCAAGGTCAGCCTCAGCTACATGAGAGCCTGTCTTAAAAAACAAACAAACAAAAAAAAAAAAAGAAGAGATGGAAATAAAGAAGAGAAGAAAAAAGGGAAAAAGAGGAGTTGAGGGAGAGAGCAGAGGGAGGCAAAGAGCAAGCATTAGTACCAGTGTGCTCTCTAACCCTGACAATGTCAGAAGTTATCTGTGTGACCAAACAGAAACAAGAGACAGAGAAGGGAGGGAAAAATCACCTTCCGAATCCTTGTTGTAGAAAACACCGTGTGGGTGCAAAGAGAAAGGTCTGGAAGCAAAGTTCTTCAGGTGGATAACAATCACGTCGCCCACTTCTGCCCTCAGGATGGGACCCAGGAAGCCCAGCCAGGGGGGCTTGGGGATCTCCGTGGAGTAGCTCCCATCTGTGAAGTGTCTATAAACCGCCTTCTTGTAGATGCCACCTATCCTGTTGGGCCCTCGCTCCAGAAATAAGGTTGCAAGTCTAGAAGCAAGAAGGAAAACATTTTCAGTTGCAATTCAAGGAAAAGCTGTACAGCTTGTCCTTAAAGGGTCATCAAAGGCTTGTTAGCATTTCTAATTTGGTGTTTGCCATAATCAGAGGCCTCACTAAAATTACTTTTAATTTGCCAGTGTGGAAAGGACAAGTCAACAGACATGAACAGTACTGACAACCAAACTGTAAGAAAAGTGAAGTGGCCTTTAATCCCAGCACTTGGGAGGCAAAGGCAGGTAGATTTCTGAGTTCGAGGCCAGCCTGGTCTACAGAGTGAGTTCCAGAACAGCCAGGGCTATACAGAGAAACTCTGTCTCGAAAAACCAAAAAAAAAAAAAAAAAAAAGAAGAGTAAAGTGAAGTCACACTGACCCCTTATAGGCCACAGGATCCCCATCCAACTTGTGATTGTGTGTGCATGCATGTGTGTGTGTGTTCGTGTGTGTGTGATGTGTGTGCATGTGGGAGGATGTGGGTGTGTGTGTGTACATGTATGCCTACCTGTGCACCTGTGTGTGTGTGTACATATGGGGGTTGTATATACATGTATGTGTACCTGTGCTTGTGTGTATGTGTGCATGTGTGTGGTGTGTGTGCATGTGGGGGCATGTGTGTACATGTATGTGTACCTGTGTGTGCACATGTGTGTGTGTGTGTACTGGTCTACGTACACACTGTGCACATTTGTGTGGAGGACAGAGTCAAATCTCAGGTAGCTTCCTCAGTCACTACCTACTTTGTTAGTGAGACAGGATCTCTTACTTAAACCTAAACTTGGTGATTCAAGTAGCTTGCTGGTGAGCCCTTGGTGACCTGCCAGTCTCCACCCCCCAGCACTAGAATTACAAACACAGCCTAGCAGTGTGATAAGGACTTAGTAACTGAGCCATCTCCCCGGCCCCTTCAGCTTACATTCAACTCACATTTGCTGTGCCCTTGATGTCTCCCCAGTGCTGTGTAGGCCCAAAAGGACTCTAACTAAGGAAAAACCAAGTGCTAGACAATGTCGGAGGCCCAGTGTTAACTGAGTGGCTGATAAAACAAATGCAGGCAAACTTTTTCTTTTTAATATAATATCTTTATTAATTCCTTGAGGATTTCGTGCTGCAGTCAATGTATTTGATCATATTCACCTCCAATTCCTAACTCCTCCCAGATCCAGACGTAATCACCAGTCCTCTTCCCAAATTCATGTCCTCTTTTTAAAACAATGCTACAACTGCCAAGTCCACATTGTGCCCCTGTATACTCCTGGCTGTGGGAGCATCACTGGAGCATGGCTGACTACCAGAAGCCACAACCCCGAAAGCAAAGCTCTCTCACACTCCCTCAGCAGCTAACAGTGAGCTTCAGTTGAGGGTAAGGGCTCCAGAGCCCTTCCTACTTCGTGCTAGAGTGGTAACTGGCTTGATCATGTGCAAGTCTTACACAGGCAGAGCTGCTGGGAGGTCACCATCGGGACTTTTGTCATGCCCAGAAGACACAGTTAAACACTGGTCCTCCCAGCTCGTGGCTCTCAGTCTTTCTATCCCCTCCTCAATGATCTTCCTAAGCTGTGCAAATGTGTATGTATATATGTGGGCATATGTATGTGTGTACATGCATGTATGCATGTGCACATGTGTATGTGCTTGTGTATCTATACCTGTGTGCATCTGCCTGTGCATCTGCCTGTGCGTGTGTGCATATAGGTGTTTGTGCGTGTGTGTGTGTGTGTGTGACACAGATGTCCTATTGATGGCTGAGCATTCCACAGACACTTACTCTCTGCACTTTGATCAGTTGTGAGTTTCTCCACTAGCCACCAGCATTGGACAATAGAGCTTCTCTTATGAGATCTGACAGCTCAGCCAAAAGTTTTCTAGAAATATGAATAGTTCAAAGAAGACGCATGCATATGAGGAAAGAAAGGAAACATTAGAAGATACCCACAAGTAGAGGACAGAGTAAGCAATGAGGGAGAGCTGTGAGTGACAGATGGGAAGTAGGTTACATGCCGGGTACAGGACTGACAAGCTGAGTCCATGTGGCTACATGCGTGCTTTTGGGTGGTCGGTGGTGAAAATGTCAATTTCAGTTTGAAGAACTTCCAATTTCCCTGGGAAACACTGATGACTCACTGGGTTTGCACAGCACTCCTGACAGGGTAATTAGGCTTTAAAGACTCTTCTTATGGCTGTGGTATGGAAATTTTAGAAGAGGCAGGCAAAGGAAAGAACACAATGAGGGCATGGAAAAGCTAAGAGGAGAAAGGACGGAGTAAAAGGAGATACCAAAATTCTAGCACTACATTCAACAGGAGCCCTCAGGGTTATTAAATGTTAGTACAGTATTGACTAGCTGTAAGCTCCCAGTAGTTCTGGAGTCTAAACAGTGACTTTGTCCACCTACATCTCAGAGTGAGGACACTATAGGTCAACATGTCCAGTAGCCAGGAACTCATCCTCTGATGAGCAGAAGATGGGAAACTTCTAGAAGGCAGAAACATTTAAGCAGACAGAGAAGAAGAAGACATGTGAGTGAAGCCAAAGACCCAGAGGCTCAGTCTGGGTGGCTAAAGTCCCCCTCCAGGAAGCCAGCCCTCATTTCTTTCCCTGCCTAACGGTTTCCTTTCCTTCTGCTCCACGTTCTCATCTTCTTGCTCTTGGCACACAGCACATCTCTGTGTGTGTGAGACTTCCCCCATAGGCTCGTGTGCTCAGCTAATGGTGCTGTTTGGAGACTGATGAAGCTCTCAGAGGTGGGGCTTATCTAGCAGACATTGGACCTCGGGGACCAGGGTTGCTTTCTGGTTCAGCAAGATGTAACAAGTCACAGCCAGGTCCTGCCTTTATCTCATCCCTGTACTAATGGACAGTATCTCTTAGATGGTTAATTCAAATAATTTGTCCCTCTCTATTCTGCTTTTAGTTGATTGGTTGGTTGGTTGGTTAGTTTACATTGTTTTTCTGTGTCTAATTTTCCAAGTATCTTTCAAAGTCAGTTCAAACCTTTCCCTTTTTAAAAAATTAGACATACATTTATTTAATGTAAGAGCATTTTGCCTGCGTGTGTGTATGTAGACCAAATGCATGGTTGGTGCCACAGAGGTCAGAAGAGGATACTGAATACCCAGAACTGGAGCTATGGATGACTGTGAGCCACTACATGGGTGCTAGGAATCCAACCCAGGTTCTCTACAAGAGCAACAAGTGCCCTTAGCCACTGAGCCATCACTCCAGCCCCAGATTCTTCCTCTCCCCCTTTCTCTTTATACTCAGTGTTCTGTGAAGATACCAGTAACAGCACTTTCCAAAATGTTCTCTGTCCTTGCCAGGTATGCTTATCAAAGACAAATAACTTTTCTATTCTAACTCTCACTAATTTCCTAAAGCCCAATTTTCTACTGCAAATTCTCTGGAAGCATTGCTGCTTCCTTTGAACCTAAAATAAGCAAACAAGCAAACAAAGTCCCCCTGAATCTTTCCCTAAATTGGCAAGTTAGAGGGGGGAGAGCATTGCAAGTTACATTTGCAGAAGAGCTTGGGTTGTCATGCTTGAGCTTAAATGTCCTCCAGATGTTTAAGAATGGCAGACATATATTTTTGTCTTTTGCTTCATCTCTGGTAATAACTTCTTAGAAAAGGAATCATGGATGAGGTGCATCACGTGAGAAAATGAGGGCGGTCACACAGCTGTCTGCTCTGGAGTTGATCTTTGCCTGAGCTCAGGCCAGAGAGGAGGCAGCATTATGCTTCAGAACCTTGTGTGGCCTGTCTATATATGGATGATGTAATGCCTGGTACACAGTTGAGTTGCTCTCCTGGCATGCTATGCCTAGGGAAGACTTCTTCCTTGTTCATTTACTAGGTATCCCTGCTAATCAAATGACACAGGCATCATCCCATGATACCCAGCTCCAGGGGACAGTGTGTGGCCATCATATCTCAGAAATTCAATGAATGCTATTATTGGCTTTAGTTTTCTGGGTCTGTCTGTTAATGCCTGCTGGCCTCTTACAGTCACCTTTTCTTTCTTTCAGTTACAAACAGTAGCAAGTTAACAATAGAAGCATCTAAGCAGAGTATAACATGACACTGAAGGCACACTAAAGCAATGGGGCCAGTAAGACGGTTAGCAAGAAAAGGTGACACCAAGCCTGAAGACTATGGCTTGATCCCTGGAAGCCACATGGTAGAAATGCAGAACTGATTCCCACAAGTTGTCCTCTGACTTTCAGATAAATACTGTCACAAACATATACCACATGTACACATGAAGATAACATTTGGAAATGACTTTGAAGGAAGAGGGAATTTCAACTTGCAAAACTTCTCTAGGCTGAGGATTGTTCAGGGCTGAGAAAAGGGCTTTGATTAGTTTCCTTTGATTGAGTTACAGGACAGGTCAGGGAGATTGTGGCCAAGATATCTTTCAAGATATCTTTTCCTTCCGCGGGTCCGTGTAAGTAACAGGGTGGCAAACATGTATCACATTGGGGGGAGATCTCAGTGTCATATTGTCACCAAAATACCAACATTGCAGACCAAAATATGAAGTACAACCCATCCACTTGAGTGATTTAAGAATAGTCCCCTGAACCTCCACCCAGCTGATACCCAGTTCTGAAGATATCTAGGCCAAGGATTGTGTCCTAATAATAACAGGTGGCTGCTAAAACCAGGGAGGACTGGTCTATGGACCCCAGAGTAAGCTCCACTGGCTCAGTTGAAGAGAGATTGAGCATTACCACTGCCTTCCTGCCTTCGCTGCTCAGTGGTCGGCCTCTCCTTCAAGTAAGAGCTGAACACACAACTTGGCAGATATCAGTTGGTTGAGCCCCAAATCACTTATCTACCCAGGTGCTGCCTCACTGTTCTTCCCTGGACACTAGGACATGCCAACCCTGCCCGCCCTTGATGCTAACTACACCAGTCAGGAAAGCTATCATGACAGTAGGAGCAGTAGCTTCAGGATTTTCAGGTGGGAGTGGAGCCTGCCCAGAGAAGAGTAAGTATCCCAGGAGCCATAGGGCCAGAGCCCCCAGAGGCTGTGTCTAGCTTCCAATTTACACAACAGGACCAACAAGGCAGTCATCTTGTTTGAAAAGTGGAGAGTGCCTGAGATAGAGAATGTCTAGAAGATAGGCATGTTCCTCCGCGGGTCCGTGTAAGTAACAGGGTGGCAAACCTGTATCACATTGGGGGGAGATCTCAGTGTCATATTGTCACCAAAATGCCAACATTGCAGACCAAAATATGAAGTACAACCCATCCACTTGAGTGATTTAAGAATAGTCCCCTGAACCTCCACCCAGCTGATACCCAGTTCTGAAAGATATCTGTATTCCCACTGAACACCCACACTCCAGTGTCATCCCCTTCCCCACATCCTGCCTTTCTGTGTTTATAACCCCTGTGTGAATGAATTACAATTTGAAAAAATAAATAAATAAATTATATAAAAAAACAAACTAGAGCGACAAAAAAAAAAAAGAATAGACATGTGAGAACATGCAAAGAAAGCATCTAAAAGCCACTGGATGCCTGACAGAGACCCCAGGCAAGAGTGGGGGATGGGATTGTTTATCCATTATACTATGGGAGTGTTTATTTTTTATATAGAAACTCACTTTCACTGTTAAAAATACTATACTATAAAATGTAAAAACACTCTACTTAGAATAGAGGGTCTAGGCTGTATGGCTGCACCCTAGAGTTGGTACAGTTTAAACCAAAAAGGAACCGTGGATTCCCATGGCCAAACTTTAGATTTGTGTATACAAAAATATAAATGTATTTAAAGTATTGTTTTTGGGGTCTGTTGTTTTGTGTTTTCATGGGGGGTGGGAGCTCTCAGTAGAGCTCCTATTTGAACAGGCTTAGAGGAAAGACTGAGTCACCCACGAGCTACCAAGCTCCAGCGTGGGCAGAGATGCCTGATAACAACTGACAGACACTGGGTCACCCAGCAGGGCAGTGACAACTTCACTGCTATGCCTCTGCTCTCAGACTGATGGGTAGGAGGTTGTGCAACGGTCCTGGCCACTCCGGCAGGCTTTAGTGGAGGATGTTCCATACTTCTCCACCCTGTTTCTTGGCACACACAGGAGATCACATGAGCTGAGCAGGCATGCTCACACACTACTGTTTCTAGAAGGTCCTAATCCAAACCCTAAACCCCGTCAGAGTCTTCCCCATCACCTTCTGGATCATGGATGTTACACCGTGACTTGCCTGGAAAAGCCATCAAACAAGAGAGGAGACAGAGCACCAAGGGGAGGAAAGTGTGGCTAACTTCCCACAGCAGGGCTGCATGTCACACAGCTCATCCCTGAGTGACACAGCGACTTGTTTTGCACGTGCTTAGACAGATATCAGTCTTGTCCCTCAGTGTCTGAGGTTTCTGTAACAGTTGTTCCCTGATGTAACCAGGCACTGACTCACGGGAATCACTAAGGACATTTGTCCCATTTCAGGGCCACCAAATCAGACTTCCTGCCAAAGTAATGGCTTCCATAACTTCCCCACTCTTACCAAATCATTCTGTGGGTAGAACTTTCCAGAGCTTGCTTGGATGTCTCTTGTTGTAAAGGTCCTGTTCCTGCACTAAGTTAGAACGCTAGACTCCCAGCACACAGGGTGTCAGCAGAAGTGGCACAAAGCATTTCTGGGTCAGGGTATGTGTCACTGTAAGACCCTCTGCTCCTCTACTGACAGGAGGGCTTCTCTGAGGAGTGATAGTTCAAGATCAAAGCAGCCAGGACTTTCAGGTTCCGAGACAAAGGCTGTTCCTGGAGCCCATGGGCCTCTGTGAACAAGCTCTTGAAGACTATTACTAGCCTCGTAACCTGGCTGATGGCGAATGCATGGTTCTGGTGTGTAGCCAGAGTTACAAATCATTCCTGTTGACATCCTTGGCATACAGCAAAATCTGTAGTGACCTGTTTTGTTTTGTTTTGTTTGTTTTGTTTGTTTTGTTGGGGTTATTTGTTTCTTGAGACAAGGTCTCACTAGGCAGCCCTGGCTGTCCTGGAACTCACTTTGTATACCAGGCTGGCCTTAAACTCAGATCCACCTGCTTCTGCTTCCAAGTTCTGCCTGGCTTGTAGTGAACTATTTGACTAGAAAATACTGAAAGTGAAAAAGAAATGAGACCATATCAAAAGACAAGAATAAGTTTTAAAATAGTATTTTTTAAAAAGACATTAAAACGGTGGAGAAGGAAAAAGAAGAAAGAAAAGAAAGCAAGTTGCTCGAAGCAAGTGAGCATCTTCACAGCAAATGTCTGTGAGTATCCAGTGTGTGCAGAAGTCATAGGACAGAAGTCCTAGCGCTGTGAATTCTAGAAGACAATCCTTCCCAAGAAGCAGAGGCTCATGGGGAGATGAGCATAAGAACAACTACTGACTCAGAGAGAGGTATCAGGTTCTCCTGTGAAGGAGTCTACTATGGGCCAAAAGTTCCCTTGCTAGCAACTGTCTGAAAGGCAAGGTGGGGAACTCAGCTGCCATTGCCAAGGTGGAGAAGCCACACTGTGATGGAAACAGTGACCTTCAGAGGCCAGTAAGATTGGCAGTGGTCAGAAGCTGTCCAGCCATACTGAGGTGGGCTTCCGGGCTAGGGTCTGAGGAGTTCGTGGCTCACAAACTGTGTGTACCCCAGCAGAGATTCATCTCCTGCACATTTGGGGTTTATTTTTCCATCACTTTTCATGAAGCAACTGAGGTTTGGAACTATAAATGGAGGCCAGGGTATATCACTCTCAGTCCTCGTACACAAGAGAGTTTACACTTGACTGAGAAACCTACACACTGGTAAGAGACTCTTATAGTCGCAAAAATGAAAACGAGACCATATCAGGACAACCAACACTGGGCAAGAAGGGCGGAGGCAGATTCCACATTAGAACTCAGAAGCCACGCCTTCCCTAATTAGATGGGTAATTGTTAACAGCCATCTGGGTTATATGCTTTCATATAATCCCTTCATTACGATTCCTGCAGTTCTGCCTGAAGCTTGGGTCCTACATTGTCTCATTTGATTTTCAAGGAAGCCCCTCAGAGTACACAGAACTTGTATCTTAAAAAATTCCTCAAAGCTTTGTGACAAAGTGTGTCTAGTACAACAGAGCTCACGCAGGGTTTGCTTTCATCATTTCTGGTACAGCTTTCTTAGACTAAAAGAGATACATAGCCACTTCAGTCTTTCTCTTACCCAGTCTTTAGAAGTCCTTGAGATAAAAGAGTGATAACCATTCCTTATGAAAATGGAGGTCTATATTACAGAGAATTGGTCTCAAGGTAAGAAGTGCTAGACACCCTTTCAAAGTCCAAGAGACAAGGAACACTGTCCCTTAGGACCCACAAAGAGTGTGGCTTTTATTTCACACTTGCAACCTCCAAAACTAGGAAAGAATAAATAGCAGGTTGTTGGTGGTGGTGGTGGTGGTGGTGGTGTGTGGTGGTGGTGTGTGTGTCTATGTATGTGTCTATGTATGTGTGTGTGTGTGTGTGTGTGTGTGTGTGAGAGAGAGAGAGAGAGAGAGAGAGAGAGAGAGAGAGAGAGAGAGAGAGAGTGTACATATGAAGGACAACCATCTTGAACTTCCAGTTCATTTGAGATATCTCCCTTTGTTTGCCATGGCACACAGGAGGCTAGCTGGACTTTAAGTTCCCAGGAATTCTCCTGTCTCCACTTCCTGTTTCACAGTAGGAGCGCTGGGATTACACTTGCACACTATCATAATTACATCCGGCTCTCTGTGAGTTCTGGGGATCTAACCTCAGGTCTTCATGCTTAAATGTCAAGTATTCTCCCCACAGATCCATTTCTCCTGTCCAAGTTCACAACGGATGCCAATAGGAAAGAAACTTGAAGGTTGTTGTTCATCCAAGACCAAACACTAATGAAATGAAGCTCTTCCCTTTGATCTAAGGAATCCTGTCTGCCACCTTCCTGTTCCCTCTATCAGCCTTTCTTTTGGACAGATGAACATCAAAGGCCCTCCACCTAGAGACTATTCAAACCGTGCCCTACCAATGGGCTGCTGTGGTGATGGTAAGGCGAGCTTTCTCTAGTACCCTCTCCAATACTGAGGCTTTGACAGAGACCAGCCAGCATCATGATCAAATATACCTCCCATCCACAGGCAGCCCTGCATTCCACTGGGAAGAAGCTGCACGCACGGTGCTTGCATAATGAGATCTGTGGTAAAAACTCTGGCTTTAACTAAGATGACCCACTCAGCTCCATTAAAGACCAGGCTTTACCACTGAAGCACAGTCACGCCTTAATTAAGTTCTTTATGAGGCCCAGCAGGCCTGGCATAGATGGATCAAAACGCTGACAATGATGCCAAGCAAATCAAAGGAGCCAGTGTCCCCATTCCACCCAGTGAAGAGGGAGAGGAGCGCACAGAGACAGTGTTTCTAAGTAAAACACACTTCTGAAATCCTATATGTTCTAGGAAACATTAATGATTGACACTCTAAGCTGTATTTTTGATCACTGTGACCAAGCAGAGGCTTGGCTTTAGGGTTCCAAATGTCCTTAGGGCACTGCTGAAACCTTGACACTCACTCTCTTTTTTCCTATTATATTTTCCTTTCTAGTTTTCTTATTCAAAGGGAGATCAGCCAGGGAGAGCTACGTAGATAAAGCAACTTCTTTTGACTCCAGAGACGTGAAGTGTCTGGTTTTTACCCTGCCACACATGGTACGGCCACCAATACACAGCTCTGTGTAGTCAGAGGGGTTAATGAGTCAAGCTGTTCCTTTCCGTCCTCCCAGAGCTCCGACTTTGGCTTTAGAGGTAAGGGGTGAGAGGAAGAAGAACAGCCGACATGTATGAGGAGGACCCCAGTCCAGTTAGAGAGGAAAAAGACTAGATCCACACGGGGCTGTAGGAGAGAACTTTATAAACAAGGAGTTGGCAGTTGCAAAATACGGCAGGGAGCCTGAGAAATGGGTCAGCAGTTAAGAGCATATATTGCCCTTGCAGAGGATTTGATTTTGGTTCCCAGCACCCACGTGGGTGGCTCACTACTGCCTATAACCCTAGGTCCAAAGAATCCAACACCCATGGCCTCTGACAGCACCTGTACGTGCACATGCCCTCTGTACATGCACTGCCCACCCACAGACACACATTTTTTAAATTCTACTTTTGAAAATACATGGGGAGCAAGTAAAATAAGATACAGAACCCTCCCCAAAAAATCACATAGCCACACTCTCGTTCCTAGGTCTTCCAAGCCTTCGATTTCAAGGCTGGTGGGAACCGAACTGCTCTAGAACTAGAAAACTAGGTAGAATGTTTTTTTCATTTGGTTTCAAAAATAAAATCTGATGCTCAAGATTAGGGATTCATTTCAGTTCCTTCCTTAGCCATATTTAGAAAAACAATACATAGTGTGGGATGTTCAATACCGCACAGCAAACTGAGGCAGCAAAATCTAGAACTTGATTCTAGATTGTTTTTCAAGATTGCTCTTCTGTGGTGGAACATTGGCCACATGGCTCCCCGGGGCTTCTGAATGCCCCAATGGCATTTTAAGTACCCCAAACAATGGCCTGCCAAGATGGAGTCTGTCCATCCTGATAAAGGGACTTGTTTTTGCTTTAAAGATACAGTGAGATATTGCCACTGAAACGGTTCTATGGAAAGAAAGGTTATTCCATATATGTGGATGGGCATTCTCCTCTGTTGCCATGGTGCTTGAGTCCAGAGTGTGACTGATGGGCTCATATATGTCCTTCCATCATGGCCCAAGTAAGTCCTGGAGACTACAGTTAAGTCTGCCAACTACAAAGATACTCCTTAGTGACTGTCCCTGAGATGTCTGCCATGGCTTGTAACTCTTTAGTAAGCACCGTGGATTAATTTGCATTCCCCTTCCAAGGGAGAGCCATAGTTCTTCACAAAGATGGCCCTCTGTAAAAATAAAAGCCTTGAAACCCAGCTATCATCAATGTGACATCATCATGTGCCAGTTGCTTCCAAAGCCAGGCACCCACTTCTATTGAGCTAAAACTGATGTGAGGCTGTCCCACTCAGATCTCGTCCACAGAAATGGCTTCCATATGTCTAGTTTCTTTTTCACCTAAGAATTCTCATTCATGGCATTGCCCTTTATTAAAAGCACCTTCTTCTTATTGCAGAGATTCACAGAGGGACCCCCTTTTCTTCTTGTACACAGTTTTATGGAAATTTTAGTCTTGAGCATTTACGTTATTTGGAGGTTTTACACAAACACAGGAAGTCAATGTGGCCACTGACCATTGTGTGGGAAGTCCGTCCACTGAACATTCAGGACCATTTTCAACTTTTCTCTGAGAAGGTGGCAGGTGAAACAAAATGCACTCTTGAAGACTTTTCTAGAAAATTCATGCCACTAAGATCTCTCCCTTCCTTTAAAGCTGGGTTTAACAGGGGAAGAAATGGTCAACATTTCCAAGAAGTAGGTAGCATGGAAAAAGGAAGCATGGGCCCTGGGACCCAAGCCAGGTGTTTGGTGAAGCCATTTGCCTACTAAAACCACAGCAAGTAGTCAATCCCAGAGCCTCCTTCCTGGTTGAAATAATGGGAGTAATGACGTCCATGGGCAGATGTGGATTTAAGAGTCCCTAATACAAGTCCTGGGTCAAAAAACAAAAGAAAACAAAAGAAAATCCACAACTATACTGCCCACATCATGTTCCATGTATATATTGTAATAGTCTCAGGCCCTATAGCTAGCTGTTCACACTGGCCAATTTTCAGTGACTTCTCTCTCTGTCAGCAAAGCTCTAATTTCAGAGATAGGGAACTAATCTTTAATGTCTTGTTCATGTGTTAAAGACCACCCCATGATGGACAGAAGTTGGGGGACAAGAGTGTATCAAGTACTTTGTTTGGAAATAATCCAACAAAAAACTTTCAATACAAAGCTCAAGAAAAAAGCCTCTTTGTCCACCAAATTGGCAGAATCCTCATTATTTTTTTAGAAGACAGGACATGACTGCCACCATTGTGTTAGAACGGTGGGAAGTTGAATATCAAAGCCAACTGGAACTTAGGTCTTTCCTCTAGACAGAGATAGCTCTAGAAGATTTACTGGCAGGTCCCATGCCATTCCTGAATTTAAGCAAATAAGTTCATCTTTAGAAACAGAAAGTAGATGTTGAATATAATGGGCTCTGGGTATCAAGAAAGGAGTATAAATTCAGTTGCCAGATCTAAAACACCAAGAACCACAAAGTCAAAAGCACCCTGGCACAGTTTCCAGAGCCATCAGATGACTTCAGAGGGATACCACCGAACAAGTAAGATGTCAGAGACATTGAGCCCTGGAGGGGAGAGATGCTCTCTGCTAAACTTAAAAGCCAGAGATGCTCCAGCACCATCTTCACCAAATGTGCCCTGAGTTCCAGCATTGAGAAGACATTGGCCTTTGAGATGAGGGGACCAAATGGATCAGAGAATCAATCGAATGGCTCAACAGAGGAAGACCCATTTCTAAGTAGACTCACAGGAAACTCTTCAAATGTGGCCACTTCGGTTTTCACCACCCTTGTTTTACATCTTACATCACAAAAGGGAAGCCAGACTGCATACAGCCTGGTAAATACTCCACATTCCCAAAACACCACTAAGAAAACAGCTCTGACACTTCTTGAATTCTCACAAGTTTACCTTTGTTTTTACTTTTTTTTTTTAATAGAGTCCCCAAATCCTTTAGAAGTTGCCAAGGAAAAGCTACTATTCAAAGCACCTGGTAGTGGATGTCTCTTTCCAGTCAAGAATAGCAGGTGGCTCAGAGAGAATATTGAGAGATGAGGATTTCTCTCACAAGTTACAGACCTGCCTGGGTGAGGAATCCTCAGGCAGAAGTGAAACCTGCCTTTCCACCTAGGTCAGTCCACCTCCATCATATCCACCAAACGAACACAACCTCCCTGACCCAGAGTTGCAAAGAGGTCAAACCAGGGAGTCTGTGAGGACCCCGAGTTCACTCACTTGTCTTCTGAGAAACTCTTCCCAGTAATAACATCCTTCCCTTGAGGCACATAGTTCCAGTATTCTTCCACAATCCCAATGTAGTATGTTCTGGTGACTGCACCAACCAGTCCAAGCAGACCCAGGAACTCGAGAAGGATGCAGCCACCTGGCTGCTTCAGAAACATTTGTGAATGTAACTCCGGCAGGGAGTCTGCAAGGGAGTCAACCTGTTGATCCCTCCCCCTCACTCAGAGCGAGTTATAAATAAGGAATGGACTGAACTGGCCCCTCCTCCTCAGGTAGCTTGGGGTTGGGACATGGGCTGACACTTGTGCAAGCAGACCTCCCTCAATGGGAGAACTGCCATGACAACAACTTCCCAGCCACCCAAGAGATGCATGACTGGTTTATTCATTCACACTGCCAAGCTACACGGGCCTGTTCCTGAGAGTTTTGGGTACTCTGTTCTATATGAGTCATTTGTCTTTCCCAGGAACAGCAGGGAAAACACCTGAGACATAGGTTCTCCCCCACCTCTCCTCCTTTTCTCCACACCTATTTCAGAACTTTGTACACCTGGAAAAGTGGGCTGGCCAGAGTAGACCATCAGGAAATAGTCAGAGCATGGAAAAAAATCTGATTTCTCTTGGGATGGCAGAAAGGATGATGTAATACCTTCTGCCTTGTTTTATGAGGCTACAGGAAACACTCATGTCAACGCATCAAGCTCTAACAGCACCATAAACCCCACTACCAACCCACCAACTTTCTCATCTCCCCTAAATCCTCTCAGATCCTACCAGCAAAGCTGAGGGACTTGGTTGCCCTAGTCAACCAAGACCTTAGACTTTGACACCCCTAAATCAATCATCGTTTGTCGGGATGAAAGACAGAGTCAGAGAAGGAGGTCCCCTTCTTCGGGACCACAAAGATAAATTTCAGTAGCAGATCTTTGAATAAAAAGGTAATGAGAGTGCTTCCCCATATGCCTTGAGAGGTGACCTAGAATCTCAGTGTTGAGAGAGACCTTGCCCAGCCTTGGAAGAGAGGCAGTCTGATCACGCACAGAGCTGTTCCTGAGCCAGCAGCTTCAGTGTGAAGCAAACAGCCTCCAAGGCTCTATCTGTGAAACAAGACTGAGGAACTCTCCAGAAGATTTAAGAGAACAGCGTCTGCCCACCTCCATCCCCAGCACACGAGAAGGTGCTCACTACCCCAGCACACGAGAAGGTGCTCACTACCCCAGCACACGAGAAGGTGCTCACTAGCCCAGCACACGAGAAGGTGCTCACTAGCCCAGCACACGAGAAGGGGCTCACTACCCCAGCACACGAGAAGGTGCTCACTACCCCAGCACACAAGAAGGGGCTCACTAGCCCAGCACACAAGAAGGGGCTCACTAGCCCAGCACACGAGAAGGGGCTCACTACCCCAGCACACGAGAAGGTGCTCACTACCCCAGCACACGAGAAGGTGCTCACTACCCCAGCACACGAGAAGGGGCTCACTAGCCCAGCACACGAGAAGGGGCTCACTAGCCGCTGACATCCTCATTACCACAGTACTGAGAAACCACACAGTACTGTCCTAGGTCTTACTTTGCTTCCACTTCCCAAAAGTAAAATAGTCCAAGATTCTTTTCTTTCTATTTCTCTTGCCAAAGTTCTACCCATCATGCCTTCTGTAAAACAAGCATGTACCATAGAGATTCCACAGCACGGGTTTTATGTACTATCTCTCCCAATAAAACATACACTGCTTATACTGTCTCACAGCAAAGTGCTTCATAGCTTGGATTTATTAACACCACCCATCTTCCAGTAGTCTAATTCCCACAGCATATTTTTCTTTCACTCAACTCTACTTCTGACTTTATGATTCTGGAAGCTTCCATGGAGTTAGAACAGTTACAGCCACTCTGGAGAACTCCCAGGGAGATGTGAATACCACCTTGACAAAGAAGTGGAGGGCTTTGAGACACGGAAATGTCCCAGCCAAACAAATTCTTATTTATAATCAGGAGATCAGGCTGCTCTGAAGCTGCCACAAACCTTCCCCAAACAAATCCCATTGGGATAAATTCTTCCAAACAACAGAAACAAGAAATATGGATGAAAAAGAGAAGAGTTAACTTTCCGACTCAGAGTCTGGTGCTCAGTGAGCTGCTGTGATGCTGTCTTTGATTTGAAGCCACAGCTACAGAATGGGTCATGTCCCATGCCTCAATCCTAGCAACCTAGAGGCAGGAGGGCCCGGAGTTCAAGGCCAGCTGCTCTGGCTACACAGTTAATTCGAGGTCAGCCTGCATAAAAAGGGGGGGGGTGCGATATAAGGATAGACAGAGTTGCTCCAGCAGATACAATCGACATACTGAACCGCTTTATAGAACAGACCATAGTCACTGAAAGACAGGTGATAAGGAAAGAGTCTGTTTCAAATGACAAAATAGGATTCCTGGAATACAGTTTGAAAACTTTCCACCCCAAGGCAAGAAATGTTCTGTTCAAATGGCATCTGTATGTCCCAAAGAAAGGAACCTGGCCTCAAAGAACTCCCTGGTACCCAGTACAGAAGAGAACACAGTTTGATTGACAGGACGAGATGTGGGTGCCACAGGTGTCAAGAGTCCGATTAGAAAGCCTGTGAGTAACATTCACTTTCAGCTCTGCTGGGCAGAAACACAGCGTGAAACTTGCTATCATCCTCAAACGGCTGGAATAACCCTCTGCTTCCCACAATAAACTCACTGGGGTGGATCTACAATGATGTGATACCACACATCTCTCTGAAATATAACACAGGCATTTTACCTATATCCTGACACTTTACACAAGTGTCGAATGGATTTTGCTCTTACTTACCTCATTGCCCCCTTGCTATCCCCAGTCATACTTGAACCTTTCTTCCCAGCAAGTTCACCTCCTCCTTTTCAAGTCTGAGTGTGAGCCCCTGGGTTTAGTTAGGGTTGCCTACATGAGCATGAAGGTAGGTGATTTGCTGGAACATGGGCAACTAACCAGTGACTATACCATTGAAGAAAATGACCTCTTCTCTTCCAGTAGCCATTAACTGGCTCCTCAAGAATGGGTGGAGCCTCTCCTTCCCCCACCCACGATTAAAAGTTGACTGACAGGTGTAATCCTAAGCTCAGGGTGTTTAAATAACATGTTTGGCTCAAGAACAGCCAAATCGGATCAGTCATGTTCTAGGTAACACCTTGGTCGAGAATTCCCTTTTACATTGATTGATTGATTGATTGGTTGGTTGATTGATTGACTGATTGATTGAGAAAGGTGGGGAAAGCCTGATGTAGCCTTAGGTAGCCTGGAACTTGCTATGTAGATCAGACTGGCTTCTGACTCATAGAGAGCCACCTGCTTTTGCCTATCACATGCCCAGTCTGAGGTATCATTTTAAAATAGCAGTTATAAAAACCTGCCTTAATACTACCTGCATTTTAGCTGGGTGGTGGTGGCGCACGCCTTTAATCCCAGCACTTGGGAGGCAGAGGCAGGCGGATTTCTGAGTTCGAGGCCAGCCTGGTCTACAGAGTGAGTTCCAGGACAGCCAAGGCTACACAGAGAAACCCTGTCTCAAAAAACCAAACCAAAAAAAAAAAATACTACCTGCATTTTTAAAAAGAAATAGATTAATTTTCCTTCAGAGATTCCTACCATCCCAGATTCTAACCATGACTATCCAGCAGCCCAGTCTTTTTGCCACTATAGCAGGCCGTGGCGATCCAGCCTCATCAGGACCCTGACTTACTTGGTAGACTCTCTATATCTCTCACGTGGAGACCCAAATTCCTAGTGTCTCTTACCGGTCCCAGGGTCAGCTTTCCAGTGTGGACAGAACCAGGTATCTTCACTGCTTGAGGGTTTTCAGTGGCTCCTGTGGCCTCAGGACAAGGGCTAAAGGCCTTGACTTGAGTCTACAGCTGATCAAGACATAGTTCCCAGGGACAAAGGAATTTCTTCTCATTCTTACTCCACTCTGATGGCAACCACTGTGCCCTTCATCTGTGCTGTAACCAGAGCAGAGGTTATTGGGCATACATTTATCCAGGGCACAGTAATCACTCTTATCTATTCATCTGCCTTCACACACATGTAGCACATACTTCTTATGGACAAAAACAGAGCTTTGTTCATTCCGGTGTCTCTGGAGTCTGCCTGTGTAGACATTGGTAGCATGGGGGAAGCATGCATATATGAATAAACAAACACTGGGTGCTTACAGAAATGCAGCTGCATGCTATATAGCATTTTATATGAGTCAGCCTGGACAACAAACAGAAACACTCAAAATGGATTTAACAGAGAACAGCCAGGGACCTGCAAGTCTCCGCTGTCACATCAGGTCACATGCAGATTCCATCAGCTCCTGCATGAGGGTAAAGCTGAGGTTAAATCAGCTGAGGTTAAATCAAAGGGACACTCACCCTCTCTCCCTCCCTGTTCCCTCCCTGTTTTCCTCCCTCCCTCCCTGCTTCCTGCTTATTCCTGGTAATGCTGGGGATTGAACCCGGAGCCTCATACATGCTAAGCTTGTATTCTCTAGGTACCTAGGAGGATCCCTTTGAATAATAAAAACAAGGAGACTTGCAAAAAAAATTTCTTTTAATCACAAACAAAAATTCATTCCAAGATACGTGAAATGGAGTTAGCTGTATCCTGTATCAACCTTAGAAAAATAAATAAAATCTGGAGACTGTGAGGGACCACCACATGCATATTTGCTTGATAGCAAGAACAGATGACAAGAGACTGCCAAGAGCACACACTAGCACAGAAGAATACTTCTGCAGGGACATCTGCCTAGTTGTGGTCTAGTGCCACCTTTGTGTGATGTTACTGTTTCCTCCTGTGATAGGGTGGCCTGGCCCTGGCCTTGGCTTCCTGTTCAGCCCAGTTCTACTATGTTCTGAGTGTGGTGATCTTGGGTATGAGCTCAGATTAGAATCTTGACTCAGCTCTTTGCTGAGTGGTCTTCTCTGAAGGCTTAAGTTAAGCAGTTATTCACCTTCTTCCGATTTGGTGTGTAGTATCTCCCTCATAGAGTATTATGTTTGCACAGCGTCTTAGTTCTTTTTCTATTGGTGTGACAGCATATCATGACTAAGACAACTTATAAAAAAAAAAAA